>NC_092818.1:153276712-153451712 GCF_023375885.2 Dermacentor andersoni | reverse complement strand
TGTTGAACATGGCAAGCAAAAAGGCGATTCCAGTATTGGTATACCGCGAAATATGCGATACAATTTCCTTGAAACAAGACCAGTGGCTGTATTTTACGAGAATTCTTTACCTCAGATTTGATAAATTCATCATCTACATTACCGTACAACTCTCCGGCTCACCAATTCTGGCAATGGCTGTGCCGTGACTTCGTGGGAGCCATTGAGAATAAGAGAGAGAGAGAGAGAGAAAAAAAGAACTATGACTAACAGCTCTAGGGAAGCTGAAAGATGTTTTTGCAAGTGAAAATTTATTCAAGTGATTACAGGGTTCACAGCGACCATTAAAATTTTTGAAATCCTTTGAATATCTAAAATGTCATCTGCAAGTTTGTATGTGTTGCATGTGTGTATATGAGTGTTTCGTTCGACGAAAATATCTCTAACAAACAATTGAGCCACAATTTCGGATAGGCGAATCCTACTATTCCGAAATATTCGCTCTGCTATAGTTAATGCTCGCACATGATCTGATCGCTATATTAAGGTCTGAGTACATCCAATGTACAGCAACGTTTCAAGGGAAGATTTTGAGCCAATTGTGCCTTCAGCTCCACGCGAGGCATATTCCACTATCCTATGAGGTTTTATCTATCCTCAGAAAATCCAGCTAGCCTAAAAAAGGAAAACCCAGTTTTTTTCTGCGACTGAAGAAACTCGTGAGTAGCTTTTTTCGTAAAGTCAACGGCCGAAGGTTGCAGACCGTAATATCTGAGCAAACAATAAAATTACGAGTAGTTGTTGACCGTAGCCTGAAAAAGCGTACATCACTGTGTTCGTATACGTTAGCACAAGCTGGGGATGCAAATACCATGCTGTGCTCCAAGGGATTCAAATTATTCAGATTATTCTCAAATCGCAGGGTCTAAGCATTTACGATTACCTACCCGCCGTGGTTGCTCAGTGGCTATGGTGTTAGGTTGCTGAGCACGAGGTCGCAGGATCGAATCCCGGCCACGGCGGCCGCATTCCGATGGGGGCGAAATGTAAAAACACCCGTGCACTTAGATTTAGGTGCACGTTAAAGAACCCCAGGTGGTCGAAATTTCCGGATTCCTCCACTACGGCGTGCCTCATAATCAGAAAGTGGTTTTGGCACGTAAAACCCCATAATTTGATTGAATTAATTTACGATTACCTGCACGTCAAACGCGCTGGCAAACCTCCCGCATCCAAAGGCACACGTTACCATGCGGCACCGACGTGATTGGCGGCACGAACGTAGAGACGCTTTAAACAAAGATTCATTCGTTAAGTCTTTCACTTGTACCTTGTTATAATGCATTTAGTTTTGTCTTCGATGTGACAGCGATGTGCGGAAAAAGAAAGAAAGGGAGAAGAAGTAGAAAAGACAAACAAGAACGAAATAAAACAGCAAGTACATGTCTTAAAATTGGCTTGTTCTAATCCCGCGCTGTCGATGTAATTTTTATGTGGTATACTTTTTTTTTTTTTTTTCAATTTGAAATGCTGCTGAATCTTTAATTTCAACTTAGGTCTATCGTGTCCCGTGTTTTCAAAATCAATTCTAATCTGTGTTCTGATTTTGATTAAGGCACGCACAGACACGATTACGAATAAAACAGAACCAAAATATATATATATTTTTTAATACACGTGTCGAATATTCGATTGCCGACTTCAGGACCGACGTCGCCGCTAAACAGAGAGGTCATCACGTAGAGCACGTGTGTACAACGCTGCTTGGTTGAAAATTGTTAAATGAAAAAGCAGCTAAGGACAGAAATGAATGGCAGCAAACAAATGTCGCGCAATATATATAACGCCAGTTTTGTTTTATATATCTCCCATTCTCGTCAACGTGAGAAAATAATTTTCTTAGAAGGTGTCCCGCTGACATTTATATGACATCGATTCTAGTGCAGGCATCAGGGCTGTCGCTAGCACCTCGCGCTGAACAAAAAACACTTGTACACACTGACACGCACGTCTTGTTATTTGCCTCAGCTTAGTTTCTCATTTTTTTCGCTAGCACTTCGGATAAAACGAAATATGTAGAGTTAATTTCTAGATTGATTTTTTTTTTACCCGTCGAAGCTCTTCGTGGGCTGTAAGGGACGCCATCGGGAGGCTTCGAATTGATTGAGGTAACCCGTGTTCTTTGTTTGTTTGTTTTGTTTTCTTTTAATAATGCGCGCGAATATATCTCGGATCATAGATCTTTCTGCATTCTTGCATGGCAAGAATGCTACCCACAGCGGATGGCAGCTGAGCCTGTTTTGTCATGCTAAACAGCAGACCACCGTAACCTGCGTAGCCAAGGAAGCTGCGAGGCCCGCTGTGCATACCAAGCACTTTTCAAACAAAGGTGAATAAAGCAATCTCCGCGGTGGTTCGAACGTGAATATAAATCTTCGCCCTCACTGACGATGTCAAGACGTTATACAGCCAACGTGGCAGTACCGATAAGTTTGACGACGTCCGAAACAAATAATTCGTATTTTTGTACTTTCCTTTTTCGTGGCTTTAATGCAGACCAAAGATATGTTGTACGTGTTTGGTGATTTAGTAGCTCTTGTATTTAAAGAAGTGCGCTCGATTATTTCTTATTTCTGAAAGAGAGAGAGAAAGCAAATGATAAATGAAAGGTAGGGATGTTAACCAGGACTGAGCCCGGTTGGCTACCGTACACTGGGGAAAGGGAAAAGGGGACGGAAAGATTAAAAGACGGCCGTGAGGCTATATGAGGCTCACAAAGCTGTACTAAAATTATTCTCAATCACGGGTCTAGAGTTTCGTCTGTAGTGTTCGTGCTCTGCGTGTGATGCGTTGACTTGTAGTGTGCACACTACAAATCAACAAATCAGTCAATTCATCTTTAAAGCGAAGCTGCTAGCCTCTAGTTGGTCGGGTTGTTTCGTGTCCGTCAGCAAAAAAGAAAAATTGAACAAAAAAAAAGGAAAAGCGCATCTCTTCTTTGGAATCAGGCATGCAACACACAGCTCAGTATTCATTTCGATAAAGAAAAGGACAAAACAATCGTCAAAACCGCATGATGGGTGATAAGACGCCTGTGAACAATGCGAGGCACGTTCATTCTTCCCGCGTGTGTTCCCCCGTAAAGATTGCGGTTGCATAAGCTACTCCGGTGGGAAAGGGGCAGCAGCAGCATACGAAGCAGTGAGTGACGTCACCAAACTTCATATATAATAGGGAAACCTGCCTAACAACTCATTCAGTTCATTGAAAGACCGCTATTAGTAGACTACGCTAAGTGAAGACTACTGAAGAGCAGCGTGAATATACGGTGAACATCGAAGGATGCAAAATCGTAATGCTCAAAAACAGTACCATGATAAGACTAGGCAGAACATTAAAACATTTCATATCCCCATCGACGGCATTTAAGTGGTTTTCTAAAAGCTTCGCTGGCCATTCGCTTTCGCAGGGTCGGGATGGCGAGTAATTTTTCCTGTTCTTTATCTCTTTCCTCTTATTTTCTCTTGTTTTTCCTCGCTCCTCTTTAAGCGGGTGGGCGTGGTATCTGCTTTAGGGGACAATTACCCGCCCGCTTGTCTTTCTGTGTTTATACTCGTTTGCATAATTAACAATAATAAGTATATATATTTTTTAACGTTCAGTGTCCTCGTGGTATAATGCGACAGCTGCAGGTTTTTGTATGTGAGGCATCTGTTCTTAGATAAAAAAGTTACTATTGCTTGCACACACATTCTTGCAAAACTGCGTGAATACATGGGTCACCTTGTCTGCTTGTCGGCACAATTTACGGGCCGATTCCGGCTTGTGTTGCCGAGCTTTGCTTCTTGACATGTATTCACTAAGCAGTTTGTACACCAGTGCACTTTTCGACAGAGGTACAAGTGATAGGCAGATAGATTTAGGTAGCTGATCATACTGTACGGCATGCAACGAGACAGGAGACATTGAGCACTTTTTGTGGTCCTGCCAGCAATTCCAAGATGAAAGAGACACTCTCCTGAAGAATCTGCAAAACAAGGACCTTCCGCATGCGCGCCTGCAACACCTTAAATTTCCCGAGGGATCAGTTATAGCCCGCAAAGAAACTTCACGTCTCCTCATCGAATTCTTAAGAGAGACTGGTTTCATGGACATATGGTGAAACCCTTCAGCGGTATTGTGCGAGATGCTCGGGCGGAGCAATTGCCGGCCTTGTTCGCCAGGCTAAACCCGCCTGTTGCTACAGTTCACCACCACCACCACCACCACCACCACCACCACCACCAACACCACCACCACCACCACCACCACCACCACCACCACCACCACCATATGGAGCTCTTAAAAGAAGGCTTCACCGCAACTCCATTTCACTTTTATATGGCCTAACGCGCTATACGGGATTATATTTTTACTAAAAATGCGGAGTAACATGTAGAAAAAAAAAAGAATGAAATGGCGGATGATGTTTGTCCGACTTAAACGCTGTAAATCTAGATAGAGAACCTAATGTTATCCAAGATGACCAGTCACCCTTACCCTTACGTGCAATGCTATAGACCAATTCATTAAAGAAGCCATTCTTTCCATTTAAATGGTGAGCAATACAAGGCTCCAGTCGCACATAGCTTTTGCAGAGGCTACAATATTCATATAGCTGTCACCACTAAAATGAACGCTGAATGTTCCATATAGTAAAGCTGTAAGCTTTCATCGGAAATCTTGACACTGTATCTAGTTTGCGGGATACGCGCAGGCATGCAGAGCCTATATGCACAATGCTAAGAAAAAACAATCAGATGGAAAGAATGCACAATAAAGGATGTCTCGAAGCAAGGGGAAGCGGCAAATGGTTAACGCCATGCATCACATGGAAGCTTAACTTTCAGGGCAAAGTTCGTAGTGAGAAGAGTGCCACTTTTTCACTTGTGGATGCATCCCTTCGAAGGGGTCACTTTCTTCGGCATGTTCCTTGCTCACCTCGCTGACGCATGCGCAACGCTTCACTCGTGGTGGCGACGGTTGCTACCATGACTCGACAAAGGAACGAGTGAACGCGCTCACGGTGCCTTAAACAGAGCATGTCTTGCGCCTTGCCCTGCAGTAACAGGTAGTTTCGAAATGAAGCGTGTATGAGTGTGCAGAGAATCGTATGCTGTTCTATACGAGTAAGTGTTCCGTTCTTTAGAAAGGGTCCGTGCCTCGCCTCCAATACAGCGTTTTGGACACCCTGGAGCAGCCAGAAGATGTTACAACACTGCGATTATCACACCAGCGTCAACGACACCGGTCACTATGCTGGCGAATAAGACTATCGACATCAAAAACCACAAGGACGCACGCTTCATCGTTTTGTCTGTACATTACATACCGAGCTTTCCCGAGCTTCACCGAGCTTCACCGAGCTGAAACTCGGGAGTGTTCGCGCTTCTAACCTCGATCGCAAAGCAGTTATATGCGGAGCATGCGCACATGGACATTTTCAGATCTCGAAAGTTTTGCCTCATGATCAGCGATCTGGGATGTCACGGCGAATGCTAATCGCGCGTTTCCTATTTTTCTTCTATCTCTCGTTAGGCTGTGTGTGTAAGAATAAAAGCAGGAAATGGGGTATTGAGGTTGCTCCTTTAGGGGAGGAACTGATCTGCCACAAGCAGTCCTTCCTTTAGGGGGTAAGTGCGAGGGGATGAACTGTTACTCCCCATGCCGTTACTCCTCCGAGGACTAACGTTTTACTCTTTTCCGATGCTCCTCAAGGGAGTAATGGTCATTATTTCCGATGTTTCACAAAGGTGGAATTAATGAAATTAAGCATTTATACCCTGATAGAAAAATTACGAAAAAAAAAACGTGCCCGAAAGTAGGATACGAACTCACATCCTCGCACTCACAAGTCACGTAGTCTAACCACAGCACCACGGCAGTTCAGCTGACTGAACAGGAAATTGAGACAGGTTAAGCATTGGAACGCAGGTGCGGCAATATAAAAAGCGACTTGGCATTTTGTGTATGCTGCGCGGGGAAAGTGTAACGTTGAGTGTACTTGCAACCTAGGCGAGTGCGAAAAAATATCTGCCCAAGTATTCTTAGGGTGCTTTAAACTGAGGTACTACGGTATGTAAACGTGTATAGCGAGCTCAAACGGGGCACCCATGCAAGACGACAGAGAAGGACAATTTCTCTGTCGCTTAGTGTGTCCCGTTTGAGCTATACATCGCTTCAGTTAAGTTCATAATCTCCTTGGAACGGAAGGAACTTTGGTACTATTGATTAGCAAAATATGGCAGTCTATCAATGACTTGCGCGTTTAATGTCTATCGCTCACTGATGGTGTGCTCACGAAGGGCATGGCTTTTCACATTCCAGCTTTTAGATTTCGCGCAATTGTCGCACGAAGAGGCAAAGTCCTGCTTTGCATGTGGTTCAATATACAGTGCACGAACTTCGAACTATTCACGATTTATAGACAATACCGTTTTTGCCGCATCACTGCACGACACGGACGAAAACAGCGGAGCGTATGGGGAGTAACTGTTGCCGTTCGTCCTCCCGTTGCTCTCTTTCCGACCAGGAACTAAACACTTACTCTCCAAAATTAGCACACGGCACGCACATTTATACAGTTAGTCCCTTGAGGGACGAAAGCGCCCTTTTTAGGACTAACTGCCCAGTTACTCCCGTTTTCCCCGGGATTTTTCTTGGAGTGTAATGTCAGCTGCGGGAAGCTTCAGCCCAAGGTGCCTGTTGCTGAATCACACTAAGATTATAACTCTCCAAAGTAATATGGATTGTATTAGAGACGCTGTAGTGGAGAGCTGCGGGTTACTTTTAACCAGCGCAGATCTCTTAACTTGTAAAAAAAAAAGCCGTACATGAGAGTTCTCGCATCCTGCCCCCACCAGAATGCGGCTGTCATGGATGAGAATCCCTCCAGTAATCTCGGAATCGATAGTAGAACAGCATAGCCATTGATCCATCACAGGGCGCCATCGCATTGACGTTGAATAATGTATAAAGTGCGGAGAATATCTGAACGACACATGGCTTACCGCAACCATTTTCTTTCACTTTTCATGCAAAGTGCAGTCTCGCACAACAGTCTCCTTCTCTCGGTCTGTGCTCTGAACTTCGATTCCATGTTAAATAAAAAGGAAGAAAGAAGAGAAGGGCAGGAAGTGGAAACGACACATGGTTCTTTGTAAGGCTGGTTCAAAATATCGAATAATTTAGAAAGCAAAGTTCACTATTTCTCGTCTCCTAGCACTGCAACGAAGCGCGCAATCCTTGCAGGTTGCTACCCGGTGGCGGATGCCATTGGATTTACATTCGAATTCGGAAAGCGACTGACAAGAACGGCGAGGCGATGCTCCGAATTTATGCTCTTATACGAAGTTGGCGTCGCTGTGCTCAGGAAATGTGCGCTGCCTGCTATAAGGCTAGGAAGAAAAGGATGTGAATAAAAAGGCACTCTCGGAAAGCCTGCACAATCCTCATACGCACTTTGACGCAAGACGACTCGCTATTCACAATAGAGATTTACTACGCGCCTATACCCCGCACTCCCATAATCTCTTCGCGCGTGATTTCGGTTCACAGCTGACTGCAGACTGCATTCTTACTGATGGTCTAAAAAAGTTTTTTTGTAATGAGCACCTCTGAGTGACAGAGATAAAGAAAGAAAGGCGGGAAGGTTAAACATGGTCGCGCTGGTTGGCTACGACATGAATGAGGAAGGGAAGAATAAATATAAAGAAGAAGGAGAGGGGAGAGTCGTTGTGCCCGCCCCCATATATATATATATATATATATATATATATATATATATATATATATATATAGAGAGAGAGAGAGAGAGAGGAAGGAAAGGCAAGGAGGTTAACCAGACTTTGTCCAGTTTGCTACCCTACACGTGGGGAGGGAGATGGGGGAGTGACAGAAATAGAGAGAGAGAAGACAGGAGTCTTTATCGCACTCTCACGGGCACTAAGCCAGGTGCAGCGTATGTGTAAAACCAGACACTCAATTCTGTCGCCTTCAGGCACTGTAGACGACCTCGAATGGCTTTCTGAGCTGATGAGCTGTGGGGACAGGCTCTGAATACCTGTGCTTTTGTAAACGGCGTATCGTCCAGTATATTCTAGGCATACTGGAGATACTGACGTTGTCACTCGGGCTTAACATGGCGTAACATCGAAAAATGAGAACCAGTACATTTCAACGGAAAACACGATTGGGATTTATTGCGGTGATCATTTGTCCAAAGCTCGGCTTTCAGCAGTAGTCGGCCAAGCTACGTGAAAGCACAGCCAGAGGAATTAGGCCTTGTAGTTGTTCCGAAAACACAAGTGCGTCTGTCCATCCATGTGTATTTTTCTGGGTTGCACGTGCCTGCTCGCATATGTTTACGTGGAGACATACGTTTCCTGCTTGTGCGCCTGCTAGCATGCGTGTTTTCCTAAGTGCGAGCATGTGTGCGAGGCGTGAATGTATGCGTGCGGACTAGTTAGTGCAAAGCCGATGCAGCTAAGCTGAAAGGCCTGTTCACAATATTTTATTATGTAATGCCGCTGGCTATCAATGTATGTTGAATGCAGCACTTGTATACAAATCGTGGTACAGATTCCTTCCTCTTGCTTGAAGTAGGAACAGCATAGAAAACTGGCTAAGCTTACTGTATCTTGCCTGCTCAATAATTGCTGATATTAAAAAAAATTAAGTTCAGTGGTTTCACATGCCAAAACTACCATATGATTACGAAGCATACCGTAGTGGGGGACTGCGGATTAATTTTGACCAGCTGGGGTTCTTTAACGTGCACGGGCGTTTTTGCATTTCCCCTCCATCGAAATGCAGCCACCGCGGCCGGGATTCGAGCCCCCCCTCTCGGGGTCAGAAGCGCAACGACAAATCATTAGGCCACAATGGCGGGTCTTCGTCATATTCTTTTAAACACACGTGCAGCTAAATAATAACCAACATTTACTTTGCATACACCTTCAGAATGACGGGAATACAAACATGCTCAATCGCAGACCACGTGAAAGCATCTCGATGTGATGCAATCACTTGGTTGCCAAGGGTAACATGGGCACCAGAGCCAGTTGCTTGGAGTTCTGGCAAAATCACGTCCAATTGCGCTACAAAAAACCAACCTGAAAGTGAAAAGCGACTGCCCGCACATACTTGTCATTATCGTTGGAGGCTTCGATGCGACAAGAAAGCTTAGGCTGGTTATTAGTCTCCCATTTTACTTAACGCAGTCCCTGTTGGTATAGCTCTTCTACGCTTAACGCGTCTGGATCACGGTAACTTTCCTTGCATGCCATATGCATATATGTTCGGTTTATACAGGACTCCTGGATATTTAAACCGAAGTGCTTCAAATCTGAGGCAACAGTAACAATGCAGCGCTGCCCTGACACCCGTATTAGTAAAAAAATTTTCGAGCAACACGGAAGCCACACGAGCCTCTCGTCGAGCTAATTATCAAAGTCGCCTCAAAAACACACAATAAAGAAAAAGAATAGCTCACCAGGAGGAGCGTGACGTCTGTACAAGTTTGAAGTTTTTCTCTTTTAGGAAGCATAAAACCTATTTCGCAGAGTCAAACGGTCAGTAGTGGCTACCATTCAAGTTTGACCATGACATCTATGTAGTGGGTTTAGTTCTGGCAAGTTGTTAATTTCTTACCGAAAGAAACGTAGGTAAAAATTAAATCCTTGTGTTTTACTTGCCAAATACCAAGTTTATATTATTCTCTTCCAGGAAGTACAAAAAAATATTTCGCGGAGTTCAACGGGAAGTACTGGGTACCATTTTAGTTTGATTCATGTGTTTAACGTGTTTGTTCCCTGCTTAGGCCGTGCTTGTTCAGCCAATGTGCCCTGAGCACAGCACAACAGCAGTCGCGCAAGCGCTCCATCGTGTGTTTTTTTTTTGTATTTCACGGGCTTTTGTTTTTTCTCGGCAAAAACAACCAGACAAATTCTAGTACGAAAAAAATGCTTAAATTCGTGGTTATTTAAGGAGTTCATTCATAATTGACATGTTAAAGATTCAAGCAATAATTAAAAAGTTGACCACATAAAACAACAATTTATTAACATTTAGTGATGAAAACATACTGATTGTAAGTACGCAGTACTACCGCTAATAAGCAGTTGGTACGACTTCTCAGGGCTCCTTTCTTAAAAATTTGGTCCAAGTTTGCTGTGGCACCCGGTATATGAAATCGATGCGTGCAATCTATGTAATAATACTGAGCTTACCCGTTCAGTAGTTACAAAACTTTTTAATTTTCTTGGTGGTGATATTGTAGTCAGGGTAATTTTAGCCTCCTCATCAAGCAGTTATCCTTATGTGGTGGTCATTTTAACGTGTAGTCAATTTTGAAACTCCATCGCACGCCTTAACCTGCTGTGACTTTGCGTTCCGTTACACTTTGCGTAGCAACTTCGTAAACAAAACATAGAGTCGCGGCGACGTACTCTTGCAGTCCGTACACGTCACCAGTCAACTCTGATGGGGCATATGTAAGACCTATTCCCTCTTCCTCGTCGCATAATCTCACACACACACACACACACACACACACACACACACACACACACACACACACACACACACACACACACACACACACACACACACACACACACACACACACACACACACACACACACACACACACACACACACACACACACACACACACACACACACACACACACACACACACACACACACACACACACACACACACACACACACACACACACACACACACACACACACACACACACACACACACACACACACACACACACACACACACGCACACACACACACACGCACGCACGCACGCACGCACGCACGCACGCACGCACGCACACACACACACACACACACACACACACACACACACACACACACACACACACACACACACACACACACACACACACACACACACACACACACACACACACACACACACACACATATATATATATATATATAAGCTGCGCGGTGAATAGTTCTTGTTAGCTCATGGCGCTGCGGAAGTTTTTCATACCGACGTGCTGGAAATTGGAACCTCGCAATTGTCACTTAGTGGGTCACACGTGTTAATAGTTTTCTCACAAGCTAATAAATCACGCTTTTCGCTTCTTCTTTTATTTAGCGAACGACCTCTTATTCCTGTTAGTCGTGCATTCTTCAAGTCCTACGTCCAGTGCTCATTCTACCTGTATTCCACCCACGAGCTGCACCAGCGGTGTTTCTGGCGATCGCACAGATGAATGAAATTAAGCGTAAGTTGACACAGGTAGCACAGACTAATTTCTGTGGCGATGCTTTTAGTAATTAGGGCTGCTTACTTGCTCCATTGAAATGATAAAGAAGAAAGAAGAAATAGCCCACTGTGTTCGCTAGCAGATCTGAGCTGATCATACAGCGAGCTTGAGAGGCGGCTGGGATGGGAGGTCTCTCCATCGCCCCTGGCGCGACCTAGGCCCAGGTCTCAATCCGCTGGTTTCTTCAAGACTCGCGTCCTCTCTTTCGCGTTGTTTCACTCCCTCATCCCCCTCTCCTCGTGTAAGGGCAGCAAACTGGACGAATCTGGTTAACCTCCCTGCCTTTCCTCCCTCCAGTTTCTCTCTCTCTCTCTCTCCCTCCATTACATCCGTTCTCTGCTAGTCCCTTTCACTCCAATACAGCACGTAGTAAAGTCTGTTGACATCATTAAAAGGACTGAAGATGTTACTGGCAAAGAACACCATCTAAAAAGTTAAATTATAACCGTTCACATTTAGCGAACACAATGAGTGAGTGAATGAAACAACTTGTTTCACTTCGAGGTAGCTCATCGAGGTAGCTCCAGACGTGTTCGAAGGGCTTGGCTTTGAATGCTCTGTAGGACGCGGATGTTATTTTTGTTACCACTGGGCAGCACTGGCGTGCTATATCGTAAGTGTCCGAGGAAGAGCGTCCGGTATAGTTCAAACATAGATGCCACATACGTGCCCCACGTTTTACCCGCGAGAAACGTTAGTATATGGGCGACAGAGGTAATCTTATTCAAGTGTAAGATGTGCATGCTACATGAAAGGTCTCTGTCAACAATAACGCCTAGGAATCGGTGACATTTTGCGTATAATATCGTTTGGTGGTCAATAGAAACAGGGTACCACGTCCTAAGCTTGAGGGTAAAAGCGACTAAGGCGCACTTCTTGGTCGATATACTGAGGCCTTGAGCATGCAGATACGGCGATATCAGGGTCACTGCTTTTTCGAGACGTGCACGCACATGAAACGTGTAACTGCCGAGGCCGAGATGCATATTTCGACAGCATATATGGAAAGGTTAACTGTATGGTGGTAGAACCTGAGCAAGTCCAGTGATTGCAACGTTGAACCAAGTGTTGCTGAGAACCCCGCACTGCGGGACGCCCGGCAAGTGTAATGGTCAGTGGTTTCGTCATCCGCACATTGCACAAAGAAGGATATCTTGAATAGATAGCTCCGAATCTACTGAAAACCTCGTCCATTATTTTCTACGGCATAAAGAATGGCTTCGTACGTTACATTGTCATAGGTGCCTTTCACATCGAGGAAAAGCGCTATGGATATACGCTTAAGGTGTTTTCTTGTTGCAGTGACGTCACGAGGTCGATGACGTAGCCAACAGAGGAGTGGTCTCTTCTAAATCCAGCGATAACCTCGGGGTATATGTTGTGGCGCACAAGATACTACTCGAGGGGTGTGAGAACCATTCTTTCCATGACCTCCCCAACGCTGCTAGACAGCGCAATGGCCCGGTAGGATGCTAGGTCAAGCCACGACTTTCCAAGCTTCAGGAGTGGTATCAAGCGGCTGGACTTCCATCGTTCAAGAACGACGCCATCATTTCATGGGTGGTTGTAACATTCCAGAAGTTGACCTCGGCTGCCTTCACCTAAGTGGCCTAAAGAAGCGTAGGTAATGCCGTCCCACCCTGGCGACGATGAGCGTCGGCATGTGGCCAGGGCAGTGTCCAGTTCTTCAAGTGAGAAGAACACATTCAATTCTAGGAAGGGTGTCGCAGGAACGTCGCCCAGGATTTCCCCATTGACGGTGACCCCAATACCCGCAATCTTCACCCAGAAAGCTTCTATCAACCTATAAACGACCTTGGTGAAGCTCTTGGTAGAGGGCTAGGCCGCAGAATGGATGTCAGTACTGTGGAGACAAGCCTGTGGACACGCACACGACATCACATTGCCAACTTTTCTTTGCTAAGGATCCGTTTTAGCGGCATTCTTAACTTTCCGATGCACACCGCCGCAATTTTTATCGAGCCACCGCAAGTAAGGGGAAGCGAACCAATCGCAGACGCTGGCACCACCCTCCTCATGCAGTTATCTACGATGTGGCTCAGCCACATCGAAAAGTTCTCCACTTTAGCGTGCTCCTCGCCTTTTGCCAGTCAATGACATAAGAGAAACGGTTCAATGTAGACAATCTTATTTGTTTTCAAAGCAAACAAAAGTGACTTCCTATAAGCGAGGAGAGCGTTTGATTGGGCTGTTCAGACAACGCTGCAGGTTACCGCCCGATGCTTACGTCGGCGGATACGTAAATATGACGTCAGAAGATCGCCCTAAAAACAGATTCGAATAGTTTTACGCTATAGGGCCCATGCTCTGCTTAACATCCCTGTCTTTCCTTTATTTTTACCTCTCCCTCTGATGCCAGGCAACTGCAGAAGCTACAGCTGCCAAACTACGCCTTCTCTAAAGTGAAATATTAAATAGGTTTTGTAGTCACTCTATTCTGTTTGATGTGGGCTGGAAACGCCTTGAATTATACATAAGAAAACAAAGGTAGCCTGTGCATTATAATGCATCTTGTAAATCTTAGCATTTTTCAACCTCTGTCATGGGTGCAGCAGCTGCGCGGCTGCGGTACAAAAGAAAAGGACCATGGTGTAGCTCTGACAGGGGTTTAAAAAGCAATGTACGTTTTTTATCCATTTATGACAGGAAAGTACGTGACAAAGGTCTCACGGATAGGCTATGTGTTTTCTTCGCCTATGTGAAAGTACGGCTAGACAGCCAAGATGGGAATGGAGTCTGTCAGACATTTGTAACGCGTAAAGATCGAAGGAAGAGACCGTTTCACTAAAGCTATATTGCCAAGTCTATTGGCCGAGCCGGCGAGAAGGGAAAAAAAGAAAAAAAAGAAGGTTCACACCCCCGCACCTTTACTGTCATGAATCATCTTCCCGCCGAAAGAGGGCACGCCCAAAGCAACAGCCGTCGCTTATTGCAATCCACCCCGCCCGACGAGCTCTCAGCCTCCGGTTCCTTGACTATCGATTAGGAGGGCGAGCAGAAATAAGACAAATAAAGAGCGCCGTACAGAAAGTGAAGCCAGAGACGAATCAAGAACACTGCTCATTTTACCTCGATGGTTATGTTTTGTTGCCGGCTTCTTAGGTTAAAAGCGTGACGTGGCTGTGATATTAAACGCTGCTACCAAAATTACCTAGTAGCGCTTGCCAGATCCAGCGATAGGCAGTGCAGGATGCACTGTGAGAAAGTACAGCCATACGATATTTAGATTAAACAACATAAATACAGTCTTGGACAAACCGTGTGAATGGTTAAGACCCATAGAGACAAGAGCGGGCAAAGGCAGGGACACTGCACTGAGTAGAACGACAAAACGCTTGAAGGGAGGAGGGAGGGAGTTCGGTGGTGCTTGCACGGAGTGCAGATATTGCTGCCATTTGAGAATTGCAGAAGTCAGCGGAGAGGTATCCGAACGGCGCCCTATGAACTTTCAGTTAAATTAAGAACAAAGTGCCGGTTTTCAATCTATCTTCTTTTTTTATCTTGTGTTTGAGTAAGGGGAGTGGAAGCCAATAATAATTCGGAGTATACAGAAAAATTGCGGCAATTATTCGGTTAACTATAACGTCGTTTTGCAAGCTAATGTACGAAGTCATAAAAAGATATGCGAAAGCCCCTATTGCGCAACGCGAAATTAAATTATGCACTGATGTGACTGAGGTTCAACTCGGTTCAGTAACTGTAATATCTCATGCGCGAAAGTCTTCTCTATTGTCCTTACATCCAGCTTCAAGAGGGTAGATTTCATAATGTCGTATGTTCTAAAAAAAAAAAGAAGAGAATGCCCTCATGGGATACGAGTGCCGACCTTCAGGTCGTCATGGAAGCAGCCTATTTTCTCTTTTTCTAGAAACAGAAGCGAGAACGCATGATCTACGGGAAACGGTGCAGCGCCGTCTTATCACACAGATTTCGCACACAAACAAACAAGGCGTGTACAGGCAAGGTCTATATATTCGTACTTTTGTTCTTCGACCATATGGCGTATAACGTACGATCATCACTTTTTCTTGACATAGTGGTGTGCTCACAACCTCAGTTTCAGAGTTTTTGCAGCTGCAACCAGCGCACAAGGAAACGGGACCCAATGCCGAAAAGCGATAGTTGCTCCCTCAGGGATGCTGCTTCATCGGCCGAGAAGCCTGAATGACTCCGTGGTGACGTGAACTGGGTTGTCTGCATTCATTTTTATACGTTCTTCAACTTGCGCTTTGTGATTTTCTTCGGCTGCAAGAGAAGTTCTGATATACTGCTTTTCTCATTCGCCGTCGTGCCTTATATGCTGTCCGTACTCTGCACGCAGTCTGAGATATAAGGACAAGTCAGCATATGACAGGAATATTGCCTCTCAAGCTGTTCACAGTGAGGGTTTTAATCAACTAGATCAAGTAATAATTTTTTTTAGTCTTACGACGTTCATCGGGAACTGTCGCTGTAATCCTACCCTGCTACAATTGAAAGAGAGAGAGAATATTCTCGCCAAATTTCACTGCTGCTGATAGGCGGAGGTGGACTTCCTTGTCCCGTATGTCAGTCCGAATGCATGGCAAAGGATTCATAGCACGATGGACACTTGAAGTGATAAACAGTGAACGAAGGAAGGAATCCTCAGCCTGTAACCAACGTTTCGACAAGGGAATTTGTTTCCGTTAGGATGTGACGATGTCAATTATCCTTGTCGAAATGTTTCCTCCAGGAAGTTCTCCTGTTCAGCCTCTGTTGATAAGTACTAATTCACGGTTCTCGTCCTGCCGACGCTTGGGTTTCTGGAAATAAGGAGCAACCGTATTGCAAGTTATACCATACACAGTTCATCTTTTCTTTGTATTTGGCCCGTACCACCAAGCGTGTATGATCGAGGAAGCTTTCTGTGAATTCAGGTAAATTATGACACCTAGGATCGAGGAGCACATGACTTAGTGCGATTTGGCGGGGAAGCCACAGGACGTGACGAGAGAATAAGAAACTAATACTTCCATTCTGAGTTTTCTGCGCCAAGTAACATCATGAAATCTTACCAACTTGTCCAGCTTTGTATTATGCTTCATTGTACTTAGCACATTAATAACGATAATGATGGGTAATAAAGATAGGCTCTCAACTCTTACAAACCTAACCGCTGCGCAGCTACTGAATTAAGAAGCTAGAACGACTTGGACCAGACTATTGTAAGTACAGCGCAACAGTGGACGGAGGACAGAAATAACAAATGAACGAACGCTATTTCTATATCACTGTTGCGCTGTTTATGTAATGAATTGCCAACTAGCCTGGTCATCTATGTATACCAGACATTTATACATCGTCAAACATAACTACTTTAATACTGCGTATGTGTCCAGTATTTTAGACACATCGAATATGTTATCCGCATTGCTATGCAACTTTCCCTTCTTATATCTAACGGAGAAGTTGTACTCTTGGAGAGTGAGGCTCCAACGGAGCAAGCGGCTATTTTTGTGTGACATTTGATTGAGCCACGTCAGAGGACAGTGGTCACAAAATATATTTTTAGACCGGTTCTGAAATTTACTCGTTACACAGTGCCCAGATAACTGCTATGCTACCGCATGCTTAGATATAGCTTCGGAAAGATTGATGAACTTGCAATTCATATTTATGTACATTAGTATCTGCATTAGAGACAACGTTTTGTGTTTATGCTGCAACGCGTTAACAAATAAAACAAAAAGGCGCGCTGCATTGTGATCAGTTATTGATTCCATCAAAAAAGAAACTAAGTAACGGAAACCATGGGAAGGTAGCATTCTTGTTATCAGAACAAGCCAGCGCGAGCGTCAAAACTGGGCATTCAGTGGGCGAGAACTGCGGGATAGACACGTGTAAAAAACGAAACAAGAGCTGCCTTTTCTTTCTGACCAAAACCCTGCCTTGTCGCAGTCTGCGTAGTCCGATAAGTAGAAGAAAGCGGCTTCGGCCACTGATCAATAATTCATGGGCACAGCAGGTCCGCCTTTATACGAGGTTCTTTCACAGACCACCCCCCTCCAACCTCCAGCTTCCGTCCGCCGCCTTGCGTCGGCTTTTGACGACGCGTCGCCATTATAAGATATACGTGCATTTTTTCCGAGAGACAACTACAGGCGCTCTTCTCGCTAGCGCATGTTGGTGGTTGGATGGTTGAGGACGGCAGGATATCGTGCCGCACTGTCTACACTGTCGCGCTTTTGAACACGTGCCGAATACATATAGATAATTTTCGTCAAGCTGTCGTCCCTCTTCTTTTATTCTTTGGCCGCTTAAAGGTCGGTGGCATTTTTGTGTTTCGGTTTACTTCTGTGCGAACTTTCCTGTGCCCCTGCTCTTTCCGTGTAACTTGCGCAGGATTCCTTGGGCAAGTGATATGTAGCATACCGTGAAAGCTGACTGGGAGCCCAAGATACAATGTGGTAATTTAGAAGGCTGCTACAAGAAACGTGATACAACCGAGTGTTATCACTTTAGAGTAGTACGCTCGCAACCGCTCTAGAGACTAACTCCTGCAGCTAGCTGGGAAGTGACGTGCTATGAGTATATCATGCACTTCCGCTGTGCGTTCGGAAAGGGGGATAAAGGGGAGAGGTTACTGTATTGTGGCTTACGTTCACAACCTTACATAGACACATGAGGAGTAATGCATCAGAACACATAACATTTCTACAAGGGCACTCAAGCACGATGACCACCGAGCCCATCACCTTCCAAGTGAGGAATGTGTGGGCGCAAGTCATTTGCGTCGAGTTCTTGTTCGAAATTGTGGCTGTGTGCAGAGTTCATGCGATACTGATATATTAAGTTCCCCTTCATCATGGCAGCGTGAAAAATCCGGCAATGACAGACGCTTGAATAGCAAGAATGGTTGGTACAGTGTTCCGTGTGCGCAAGTGGTTCAGCGGTGCAGGAAATCTCGAGTTGTTGGTGGTTGCCGGTTATGATGTGGATATCCTCTTCCCTGACGCATTCATGGTTCAAGATTGTGGAATTTTGTCTCGCGTTTAAGGTGTGAAAATTGCGCTGAAAGGGATCTGAGGAAAAGCCGAACAATTACTGAACCTGGACGGCCAGCCTGGATTTCATTTTTGTTACCTGTACTAATGTGTGCGACCAATATATTGTTGTGCTGTTTTAGTGGCTGCAAGTTGAACCTGAGTGGCAATTCAATTCGTTCATGGAACTCGCATCCTGCGAGCTTTCGATGCCAACTGCACTAATAAAATGCGATGAGGGCTCGGATTTGTGAAAGTCACATGTCCCCCGTCTGTGCTTGGCTACTACCATGGCGTTTGCTTTGTTATCGCACTAATCACTACTTCGACTGGCGGGTACAAATGACTTTACGCAAGAGATTGCACCTCGCGAATACGATTGTGAAAGAGAAAAAAAGCTTATATATTGCTTTGATATAGGTTTTCTGGCATGAATGCCTGTTCATTTAATGGCTTTAGAGTGATTGAGGAGACTGCAAGCAGGGGGGTCTTATTGCTGTCTGAGTGCTTGAGTGAGCTGTTTGAGCACAGCATACGTTGCACGCGTACCTGTGTTCTAATAAGTAACACTTTATGCAATATAGAGAAGGCTGAAGTAACTCACGTATTTTCTAAATTCCAGCATTTCACGGGCATTTCGCTCCTTTGGCCCTGTGTTTCCCGTGTACGGGTGGATGTTGCGACAGCTACCTTTAACCTTTTTTCGCGCCGTCAAAGAGAAGCAGTCAGTACCAGTGACGTCTAGGCTAAAAAAAACATGGCCCGTAGATGTCGCTTGCGCAATGCTTCATCTCTGCAATGATGGCAGGATCGCGTTTATCCTATTTAGACGTTAATGTGTTTTCCGTAATACATCGCCAGCGTTGAAAATACTAGCTGCCAGGAATGCTCGTTAGAACTGAGCCTAAGCGCAAAAGGCAGCTTTTTCAGAATTATGTGGCGGCTGTTTAGCCACGAGCCGCCACGTTTGCTGCTGAATACGACCCGGCCATGGATGCTCATTGACATTACGGCGATGGCTGAGTGACAGCAAAGATGGACGCCTTTACTGCATGCCTTGGGTCGGCATTCTCAATCACGAGTGCGCCCCCCTGACTCACATCCGGTACACACTCATTTCACAGGCGTGAGATAAAGAGTTAGCGAGTGACGAAAGGGGTGAGTGGATGTGAGTGTATGAATGGGAGCGTTTTCCGGTGAACGTGAGTTGACCTGAGCATGAACAGGAGTGAGCGCTGGGTAACTTGAGTACGAATGAAGTTTAGTGGCGGGGATTTTGGGTGAACGGGAACATGAACGTTAGAGACTGTTGGCGATTGCAAGTGGACGCGAGTATGTCTGCGAGGAGTGCCGGTGGGTGCTAGTGCACGCGAAGATGAGCGCGTTAGTGGGTGCCGGTAAATGTGAATGAAAGTGACTATCAGCGCTAGTGAATATTGGTGGATGTGTGTGGGCGTGAGTAGAAACGTGAGTGAGTGCCAGCGAGTGTGAGTACACATGGGTGTGTGAGTACGTTACCTGCGAAAACAATGGTGAGTGAGTTTTATACTCCTGTCTTGTGGGCCTATTTGCCAGGCACCGAGCGCTTTCTAGCGCGCTCCGGACTACATACTACCTCATCGCGGCCACCCGCAGAGGGGGGGGAGTACCACAGTGGCCATAAAGGAGAGCAGTGGCGAAGTGAAAAAGATTCGAGCATGAATAAAACAGGAAAGAGGTCCCACGAGTAAATGTGACAATAATGCGGACAAATTTAGCCCTCCACTGCTTGACCAACCTTACTTTTATAGAAAAGGCTATTGGCAAATCAATTCAGCGGAAGCCTGCAAGGTTGAGAAAAGTACATAAAAGGAAAAAAAAATTGGCATCCACTCAAATAGTAGCACGAGGCTACAAAGGAAACCCATACATGTTTCTCAGAAAGAAAGTGGTGTTAATACATGAAAGGGGAAAATATTTCCCTTTCATCAACTTTTCTCCACCTAACGGGCTTCCGCAGAAATGATTTGCCATTTTCGTGTCCCAGTGTCTCAAGTTGTGCATGAATTCGCCCTCGCTCTGCGATCGGCTAGCCTCCTGGTTATGTCAGATGGTAGGGCGAACGCCCCGAAAAGGTGTTGATCCCGGGTTCGAGTCCCGGACCAGGACAAATTTTTCTTCAACTCCGAGGCTTTCTTTCTGAGAAACCTGTATGGGTTTTGTTTGTTGCTTCGTGTGACTATTCGGGTTTGTGCCAATTTTTTCCTTCCACAGAAAAGGCTACTGAAGAATAGAGCCTAAAGAAAAGTGGCAGAGGAAGCGTGGTTTCTTGCTTTCCAGAATGCCATTTGCCCAATATTTTAACTTTGAGTGCTCCAGTACCTTTGGACATCACTTACTGCGTTTTCCTCATGTAACTTGCCATTTGTGCTTTAAAAGTTTGTCGGTATATAGTTGCACGGGGTATTGATCTGCACATATTTCTTGTCCTGGTCGCGGTTTTTCTCCATTTGCGTTCTGTCTTTTTCCACGCCACCTTCCATAAAACGTGTTTCCGCCGATGCGTGATTGATGAATGGTGATCAGCTGGTGTGTTCCTGCCGCCAGAAGATCCTGTCCCTCTGCGTTGGAAATAAAACTGCGCCCCTGCTGCTACCGACTTGGCAAGTGGCAGTTGAACACATTTGCTTTATTTTTCTTCACTAAAACGTCGTCTTTCTTTCTCTTTTTATTTATGTGCAATGGATGTAGTACCGAAGTCGAGCCATCAGGGTCTCTCTTCGAGCAGTCGTAGTGCTTTAAAATGGGAAGCGACAACTATGAAGATATGCTGAACAAAGGAAGGAAGCCGCAACTGCTGGGCTGCCCCACGCAGCTGATACAATTCATTCTTTTATGGAAAGGCTCACTGAGCATAGTCACGGATGTTGTTCATCACATTTATTAGTATCTTTTTATCTCAGAATAACGTTCAGGAAGGCACGATTTCTTTTTCTTTGCAAGCATGTGTAAAGGAAGGATGGAATGAGGAAAGAGAGAAGGCAAGGATGCTAACCAGAAATGCATCTGGTATGCTACCCTACTCTGGGGGATGGGAAAGAGGGAATAGAAAGTTGAGATAGAGTGAGGAGGGGGCAGGATAGGCGCAGTGAGCTCGCGCACGCACACAGAGGACCTGAGCAAGTCAAAGGCATTCACATAGGCCAGTAGCCTTCAAGAAAGAAAAAAGTGCCTTCACAGCTTTGTGGGCCGACGAGCGATGGGGAGGGTCTTCAAGTAACAACTGCACGGACAACGACCAATCATCCAGCCATTTCAATGCGATAGATAATGTTCGTCTTTCCGACTGAAACCGATTACAGTGGCACAATAAATGCTTGACGTTCTGTTCGCCACCACAGACGTCGCGCATTGCACTGTCAATCATTCCAATCAAAGTAGTGTACGCCTTCGTGAAAGCCACTCGCTACCACAGCCGGTATAGAAGCGATGCCTCACGTCGGTGAAACCCGGGTGGAGGTCGGAGTTGGCGTGAAGGGTTCAATTCGTTGGCATGTTCTACTCTGTTAAAGAGAGCTCGCGTGTCAGGTGACGTAGCTGCCTTGCAGCGTCTATCCTGGAAAGAGGAATGGGAACGCTGTGTTATCCTTGGTGTCACTCTCGGACAGCTTTGTGTGCTTCATCATTTCCACTGATTTTGCAAAAGCATATGTGAAAAGTTAAAAAGAACTGGGGATATCGCGCTAGTCATACTTTCCACTTGGGGGCTTCATAACGGGTGTACCAGAGTTTAGAATTCACCTTTAATAACATCCTTTCAATTTGCGCTTATAAAAGTACGTTGCAGGAATTCCTCGTGTTGTATTCCATTTAGTAACCGAAGCCGAATGAAACGCCTACCCCCTACACCCCCCCTCCCAACTTCCCTCGGCCCCTCCACTACAAATGTTAAAGAAGAAACGCAAGAACATAAAGCATTTGCGGAAATTTTCATTACTGAAGGGCCTATTAATATTTCTGCACATACCACTGAGTTTGTACACACAGCTTCAAACACTCTTGACGCTGAAGGAATTTTGGAATAAATGAGAGAACTCTATGCCGCAAGTTGCAGACTTTGACATATGAAGGGATGGAGTCATCCGTAGATGCGACCTTGACGCTGCACATATTGAGGATGGGCCGATGCGCACTATGCCATAAAATGGAAAGGCGGGCTAGTTGGTTTGACTTCATTGTGGAAAGTGTTGCGCACATTAAACGACAACAAGAAAAGGTTACAAAGCACTGGTCTTCGTGTATTGTCCTTGTTGTCGTAGTTTAGTGTGAGCAAAACTTTCCACAATTAAGTGCACTATGTCAACACCTACGGTGGCAGTCCTTATAAGTATCGACGTGTGGAGAATTACGCAGAACGCACCTCCCGTGCAGCCATCTTAAAGTGCACAGAATTCCGCGGCTCTCACGACGCCACTTCCAAGAGAGAGAGAGAGAGAGACAACTTCATGTAGTCGCCTGCAGAACGACACCATGACTAAATGGTGCCGTGGCGCGGCCCTGACGTCTTCTCAGCGGGTGGTCTCTACTCAACTCCAGCGCGTGTTACTCCCGCGGTCGGTCGCCCTGAGGGGCAACGTTCTGTCGGTTTCGCTCGGCCTTTGTCTTTCAAGAGCCGCCGAGACCTGCTGGACGGCCCAGGTTTGGCTTTCGTGGTCGTAGCATTCCTCCGCAGCCGCGAGTCGCGGCGGAATCGTTGTACTTGTCGAAGCCTCATTGGGGAACTTGGTGCAATCCCATAGGATGTGCGTCAGGGTGGCCCTCTCCCGCTGGCACACGCGGCACACATCACTCACATATAATTTAGGGTATAGATGAGTCATTAACACTGGGGTGCGTAAAGAACCAGTTTGCAATTGTCTGAACAGCACCGCCTCCGCTCGGCTAAGCCCCGGGTGCGGGGGTGGGAAAGTCCTTCGAGCCAGGCGGTGGAACTGTGTAAGTTCGTTGAACGTCGTCATGCGGTCCTTGGCACTACACCACGTTGGACGGTCGGTTGCAGCGGCGCGGTTGGTTAGCGCTCGCGCCACTGCGTGTGCCGTCTCGTTGTGGTTATCGTGCTTCTCGGACGCATCGTTGCCCGCGTGCGCCGGGAACCACTTGATTCTAACATACCGATTCTGTCGTTGCAGGTCAGCCGAGCACAGAACGCGCACAGCCTCACCACACACTTTGCCCTTTGCATAATTCCGCACTGCACTTCGGGAATCGCACAACACCGTCTGGCACCCGGGGTCGGCAATGGCCAGGGCAATGGCCACCTTCTCCGCCTGACACGCCTCGCGGACCCGTAAGCTCGCCGCTGCCCTCGTCGCGCCGGACGACGCCTCGATGACGGTAGCTACGAACGCCGCGCAGTCTCCATGGTATTCCGCCGCATCCACGAACCTTGCGTGCTCGTCCTTGGCGTGAAAGTCGATGAGGGCCTTGGCCCTCGCCGCTCTTCTCTCCTTGTTATACTCCGGGTTCATGTTTCTCGGGATGAGGTCCACCCGAATCCGGTGCCGGGTTCCGTCCGGGACAGAAACGTCGCTACTCGCCGCTTTCATTCCGGGCGTGAAGCCCAAGTATTGAAGTATGCGCCTGCCGGCTTCGGTCGTAGGAAATGGTATGGGAGATTTGACCCACACAGAAGTCATTGAAGTTGTCCTGCATCGCCAACGTCTCCTCCGACCGATTTCCAGGCTGACTACGGCTGCTGTGAAGGACAGCCTCTGCGTCCACCGTATTCCCTACCCTTCCAGCACCACGCGCATTGGAAGTTAAGTACACATATAAGGTAGGAGCTGGCAGGCTTAAATGTTCAGAGGAATGGCCTATGTACTATGGCATTCACAGATTTTGGCAGAGTCACAGCATGCTCTTCTTTCTGACATGCGCTAAACCTGCTCACGAGGTGCCAGTTGCGGATAAACAAGTCATATTCGTACTAACGTTATTGTTGGACGTTATCCGTGTGCCTTTAAACAATTTGCATACTACGGCTGACCACGAATGGCATTGTATGTATACGATACACTGAGCGCACTGCTCAGATTTCTTGAGTCGAGGAATGTTCCACATTCCGCCATCATTTCGTGCACAAAAGATCCAAAAGCGGACTGGCCTATTCCTAGCAGTGTAAACGATGCGGTTCCTTCGACGCAGTGCTTGCGCGAATAGTTTCACATTTCAGTCTGTTGATGATTTCGCGCATGTATTGCGCTCACCTTGTTAGTGTACTCTCTCGTTTTCCCTTTACCTTTTATCCTTTTAATTGCACTCCCCCAGTGCAGGGTAGCAAATCAGAAACTGTCGTATGGTCAACCATTCTGCCTTTCCATTTATTCCTCTGGAAGAAGTTATTAGTGAATAACACATTGACACCCTTTGAATATCCGCGCACGCCTGTTCAAACCTGCTTTAAGCAAAATAATCATAATGATAATTATATATAAAGGTGATTCACCGAAGTAAAAGCTGCTATAAAAAATGAAGATAAAGAACCTACAGCGCATTGATTTTATCCTGGTTGACTGCCCGCTCGAGATGAAGAATAAATATTGTATAATCCTCAAACTCGGCTTACGGCTAACAAGCAAGCACAATACCCTAAATAGGTCCTGAACCACCTCGTCTTGGCGAAAAAATAAAAAATGAAAACAGTCTGCGGCTAGCAGACGCTGTTGTGAATATTTCAGCCAAATTTCGTAGTCGTGCGCGATGCGTAGAGCTCGCAATCGAAGCGGGAAGTAATTTTTTTCTGAAACTGCTTTTTTTTTTTTTTACAGAAGCCGTCTTCAAACTTCTTTCGGGCTTCCATGTTTTGTCATAGCATAATTATTCCCATACGCGGCTGCTATTGGCCAATAGCTGACATCAATCAAGATAGGTGTTTGGATCAGTGCGCTCCTGTCTACTGTTAATGTTTATATTTATTGATGCAGTTTAATAAACAGGCTGAAGTAAGCAAAAATCGGAGTTCCGAATTTCAATAAGAATTACGTACTTCCGGAAGTACGACTATCGCATTATCCCCGACTGTCATCTGCTAACGCTCGGCCGCACCTGCCCCCGTAGTAATGAAACTTCGGCCACACTTCTTGCCATCAGTGTTTTAACAGACAACTAACCTCGAACCATGCGAAACTGGTCAGACCAGACGTGCGGTTCCCAACACGCTCTCACTCCTGGCCGCTCCTGGCTTGATGCGTTGGCAGACTTGGTTTCGTATATGGAGCTGTTGCGCAAAGTGCGCAATTTGGAGTAGCTGCTATGGTTGGTCAAGCTGGTGCCGGACTAAGTTGGTGCGGACGCATGACCCAGCTAGACTGGAACACGTGAGCGCGAGCGCGCACTCCTGCCCTGATGGACGCATAGCTAGCCACTGCAGTTGCATGCAGCTGCGTCTGCAACCTATAGCGTACACAGATACCGCGGCCACCGCAGGGTGCCGCGACGAGCGCGCTCGTTGTTAGCTCGCTGTTAGCTCGCTGAGCTCCCAAGGCTTGCTGAGGACAACAGCGTGTTCTGATTGATATCTGTGGGTGACGTGCTCAAGGCCCGAGCGCCAACATCTGACGAACAGGCCATCTGCTTCCCCGAGTTGCACACCCTCGATGTGCGACGCCATCAAGGTCGAAGCTCGGTACGTTAGCAATCCTTTCGATGTGAGTCTGGAGTGTGGCGTCCATCGCTTAGCCGATGTGCGCGCTGCCGACGTATACTCGCGCGAGCGAACACGAAGGGGAAGTTTGTTTGACCCTTGAAAATTGTGTGATTGTCACAGAGGCAAGTGCGAAAGGAAATGTGCTACTTTGTCGCTCGGTGCGAGAAGAGCTGCAAGTATCTATCTAGTACACTGTAGCACAGCGAGAAAGAAATACGGCTTTGTTAAAGTTTGGCTGGCTGTCTCGTCAGATGCACAGAGAACCGTGAACTCAACCATAAGTTGAGAGATAGCCTTTGACTTTGGCGCTTCGTAGGCGCCAAAATTCGAAGTAGTGGTGTCTGTGTGAGCATACAAAATCACATTTCAACTGCGCGCCACAGGGATGTTCAGTATAGGGGGAGCGTCGTGGGCGTCACCCCTTCCGCCGTAGCTTTCGCGGTGGAAGGCACTGAAGAAGGGCTAGGAGCACCGCGAAGGGGATCACAGGCAATCTTTGGTTGCAAATAACTCTGCCTCTGCTGAAGGCATTCAGTACTTTTTGCGGTAAAGCATTTCTGAAATAGCCGGTTTTAACCTCAAATAATTTCTTGACTTCGGTAAGACGTGATTCACAAACTCCTTGAAACAGGCGTGGGAAGCGACAGCTTATTTTGCCTAAGCCGTATAGCCTAATTAAGCAACTGACACTACTCTGACTGGCTGCTCAAAAACTTGGAGCTTAACACTTGACTAAACAACACAAACGGGGACGTTTCCATAGACGACGTGCAAACACCCCGACAAACAAAGCCAAATAAATTAATGCGCCACATAGAGTCTATGAGGCGCAGCATAACAAAAATCTTGACTATCATCGCAAACAGCCAGCGATAGTAGTTGCCCGGCTCGTCCTTGTAAGAAACAGCCAAGACATGCCATAACAAGAAAGAGGCGCTCTCTGTGCATCTGACGAGACAGCGAGCCAAAGTTTGACAAAGCCGCATTTCTTTCTCGCCATGCGTTTCTTCTTTTGGTTTCATCCTCCCGAAGTAGGGACAAGAGCGTCTGCCCGCTGTGGACGCTGCGCTGTCATGCGGCTGGAAGTGCCCTTCATCCGAGCTGTCATCGTGCCTTCCGTTTTTCTGAGCGGTCGTTTCGTTGGCTTTGGCGCAGTTTACGCACTGCGCGCGTCCTCCCTTTCACTGCCTGCTGGCACGCATAAGTGGATCATCCTTTAATTAGCTCTTCTGGGAAGTTCCGCGCTGCGATGTATATTGCGAAGCGGCATCGCCCCAACACATCACCCGAGGGAGGAATGTGAACGTAGTTATGACCGTGCAAGTGATTAAATGATTGAATGCCCAATCATGTAAACGAGTGAGTGAGTGAGTGAGTGAGTGAGTGAGTGAGTGAGTGAGTGAGTGAGTGAGTGAGTGAGTGAGTGAGTGAGTGAGTGAATGAGTGAGTGAGTGAGTGAGTGAGTGAGTGAGTGAGTGAGTGAGTGAGTGAGTGAAGTGAGCGAGTGAAGTGAGCGAGTGAGTGAAGTGAGGTGCCAAAGAGAAATGCAGAACAGTGACAATGATATAGGTAAGCACAGGTACATGCACATGCCACCCAAAAATGTAAACAAAATCCTGAAAAGAGAAAAGCGCATAAATGTTCCTAAATAGGTGGAATAAATGTTATAAACAGGAATAAGGTGCCTCAGAGAAGGCTGGCCACCGTTTCGATAGAAAGACTTATGTTCGTCACGAAACACACGCACAGACACAAAAAAAGATAAAATTATCGTCGACAAATTCCCGATTAAGCAGAAGAGCTATCTTTTGATTATTAAAACAAATAGTCAAACAATTTTTCTCCTCTCATATAATTAATTGCTGACATGCCGTGGACTTTGATAGGGCAGTAACAGTGACTGTTCGTCACCTGTGTTTACGAGTGTGCTAAAGAAGGTGGTGGTGACGACTTTATTTCGTCAACAGAAACGATTTGGTTAACTTTAGTGGGCTTCCAGGGTGCGTGAGGTGGCCGTCCGATCAGTTCCTCTAGTGCCACCTGTTATGGTCGTGAGGCCCTGTCTGTCGGCGACTTCCAAAGCCCAGCTGACGGCGTGCAGTTGAACCGCTGGGTCCGAGCTGGACAGCGCATCCTCCCACTCTTGCTCGTTAGAGAGATGCCATTCTCTTTTCGGTTTTAGATTGTCGCAATCGAATAAAATGTGTTTTAAATCTGCCTTTGTGACCCCGCAGAGCTTACATTCGGTGGTGTAGACTCCTGGGTAGGCCTTGGAGTATATATAGGGGTTGGGGAAGGTGTTAGTTTGCAGCTTCCGCCAGGCCACTTGTTGATGTTTATTACGGCTTTTGTCCGGCGGCGGGTGTGCTAAAGAAAGAGCGGCGCTTTCGCATTTTCTGCGACGTTCATATAGTGAAAGCCTTTTCGTTTATGAGATTCCTGAATAGCAAGGGCGTGAACATGGAAGCGGACTAGAAGCTTTAGTAGAACCGCCATGTAATGCACATAGGCATCCACTCCTTCCCATCCTCGTCGCCACTGTTAGATTGTAGGTCGGTCACTGCGCTTGACGCAGGCGAGGCAGACACACGCTGACAAGCTGGAAGAATGGGCGTTTATTTGCAGTGTACGTCGGAATATAAAGACAGGCTAAGGAAGGAGGGGAAGGGAAACGAAGTAAGAAAACATAAGATAGGCAACCAGATTGGCACGTGTAGCTGTAGCCTTCAACTGAGAAATGATAAGAAGAACACTGCAGTTATAACACTTATCCTCGTCATCATTTGTCCTTATACGTTCATTTCTCTTCCCTCTTCTCCGGTGACGAGTAGTACACTAGAGCACACCAACACTCGCTGACCTCTCTGCCTGTGCAGCAAATAAAACCTCTGTCTTTCTCTAATGAAAACAAAAGCCTCATGTTTGCTTCCAACTTAACTAGCTGAACGAAATGCTCAAGTTCACGAGACGTGCAAAAATTAACAGAAAGAAAATTAGCACGAATAAAAAACAGAGTCATCTCGAAGTGAACACAGAAAAAATACTGCAGAATAAAAGCAAATGGCACTGGCATACGTCAAAAAGACTGGGAAAAACTATGCACCTTAGATATTTTTGGCTGGGCTGATGCCAACGGCTGCGGGCGTTGTGATCACCGTAAGAAAACCTACTGCGAGTTGCGGTTTCTATATAAGCTTCTTTAATTCACTACAAACAAAGGCGCAGAGAGCCCAGCTATTCACTTCTCCTGGCACCACGGCGTCGGCAATTTCCAATGTTTCGGCGATCAATATGATTTTATTGATTAAGCCACAGCCGTAAAAAAAAAAAAAAATAGAATGCCCCCGGGTTTGAGCGCATGATGAAAGGACCGAACATAATGTGCTATCTCTGGTGTCAATTCGGCGTACTGGACAGCCAGGACTTGAGGGATAGGGCTAGGAGGCTTGACCTCCCGGTCCCAACATGGGACTAGCCAGGCGGGTGGCAACACCTTGTACAGGACAAGAATAAAGTTCTTTCCTCCTCCTCCTCCTCCTCCTCCTCCTCCTCCTCCTCCTCCTCCTCCTCCTCCGTGTCAATTCGGATTACGCTATTCAAGTGTATATCTTGAATACGTGCAAATCTTGTCCTTATGCACAAGCGTTGGATTGGGATGATATTCCAAAATGAATGAAATTAACTTACAAAAGTGAAATTGCAGGAAATATCGCAATTCATACTCGTGTTCGCGCGCTTTCTAAATAATAAGATAATCGCAAAATTACAAGAATGCTAGTCCTTGAAGCATCGTGCTTGCAATCGTCTGGCTCTAAGAACAATTTACACATATATACGATTATTAAATTACATCGTTAGAAAGTTTGCAATCAATATACTAATTTTCTGTTCTCGTTTGGTTTTGTTATATAGAAGGCTGCTGTTGCCTTTTCTGTATCCGGCTGCGAAACGAGACCGTCCATTCGCAAGACTTTCGATCAACTGACTTCAACAACCAAGCATATCACGTCACTTTCAACATATGTACATAGTGCTGATACTTTATTTTTGTCACGGGTATAGGAGGCTGCCCATGCGCTTTCTGAATATCCCGAAGTTTACGGTTATTTGTGGAATCTCTGTACAAAAGATTTTACAATGTGATTTAAATGTTTGGTTCGATACCTCACTGAAACTTTGCATTAGTTTTTAAAGTAAGCCATTGCTACTGGGAGTACAACTCGATGGGATGTGCCAAATCCCGTGTCATCAGCTTAGGGGCAGATAGGAAAACCATGTGCTACCAGCAAGTGTAATTTAAAAATTGTTGTTGAACAGTCCTCTCCATAAATAATTACAAAAGAAATGTCCGCCGAATGGTAAGTTGTGGAAACTCTTCTGTAGCAAATTACCGCAGAATAGCTTACCTCTGTGATAATTATAGAGAAGTCACTCGTTTCTGGGGCTAAGGTCTCATGAGTTCTGTCCATAGCCCGATTGCCCCATCAGCCGTCTAATCAATCCACCATAAATATCAAAGCTTTTATTATATTTCACATTGTGGGCTGCGAAGACCCAGCGTAAAAGACTGCAGGCAAAAGAATAATTTGGACAAGTTGTCGCAATGCCCCGTTATTGATGACACTCTCGTACAATTCATCATATCGGAAGCAGAGTATATGCATGGTTGCGTGGACAGAAAACATACCAGTATAAAACAAAACACTCAATTTGGTTCCAGTAAACGATCTTTCTCAATTTTATAGTTTAGCACACCGCTATACAAAGCCATGACGCATATGTTCTTTTGGGACGTTCCTTTAGACGCGCGCGAACACCATTCTCTAACGCTGTATATCCAATCGCCTGGTTTTGTGTCCCACCATTTTCTCAGCGCGTTACCAAAACTACACACATTTGTCATCAATCACCGCTGGCACGGCATGTGTGCTTGAGGTGGACACGCAGCCTTACCAAGCTGCTGGCAATTGCCAGCAGTCCTGACAAGTATAAAATGCGTAGGAACGAGCCCAGCAAATATCCACGTCATGCTTGCCTCCTGGTTTTGAAATATACATTTCCATTCGTGTTGCTCGTTGCGCGCTGATGCCTTTGACGAGACTTTTTTGTCTGCGCTGCTCATAGCAAATAAATAACTTCCCACTTCATATATATCCCTACCGACTGTAACTACAGTTAAGCTGTATTAAGATGCGTAAAACGCTTTCCTTATATTGCTTCCGGCTTTTTGCTGCACTTGTAGTCGCTTCGACCTTGCATTACCTATTACAACGATAACTGCAGGTATACGTCAACGATAACTAGAAGTGAACACGAATAGCTGCACTCGCAGGAAAGGCTGAAACAAGAGAACAAGAAGTTCAGAGAGAAGAGAATGAGAAGAAACAGTGACCGGAGCATTGGGCCACAGCAGCAGTAATATGCACGACAGTCTGTGTTATCACTTTCATGAAGAAAAAAAGTCGCAGTTTTGCCCGAGGGGCGGAGCATCGATTGCAACAGCAAATTAGTCGACAGCTATTCAAAGTAAAGATAGTAGCTTTAGCGGCCGTATAGACTTGCAAACATCCACTTAGTAAAATAACAAGCATGGTGTGGCGCACGTACAAGCAAATATGGACGCATCTCCCTCGATGACCACGCGCACTCGCTGTGAAAACGCTGGAGGGAGAAGCGTGGCGCCAGCAGCGAGCGAATTGACCTTCGTGCTGCCTCTCGCTTCAACGCGAACTGGCGAGAAAACGGCGCACACGAAGCTGTCAGCACTCGGCGCACTCTGTACTTATCGCAGATCACTTTCAATCAAGATAGGGTCGGCGCGGGCGCGCCGTACACAGCGGCCACCGTAGTAGAACAAACGCTCTGTGCGATGCTTTGGGCACTTGTACATTTAAACAGCGCGCCCAGAAGGAAAAGGAGGAGGAGGAGGTCGTCGCTTGCTTGCTGACCTAACCTTGGAATGCCTGACCACAACGGTAGCCCCGAAACCGTTTAGTTGAGCAGCGATAAATTCTTAAGGTAAAGTCGTAAATCAAGAGTCATGAAGCAACAGGGAATTCTTTGTAGGCATCGGAGCAACACGAAGGGCAGGTGGAAATAACGATAATACCATATTCTGACGACTCGCTGCACGCAACGTCCTCAAACAATACTGCTGAGTGTTACCCCTCGCTAATTTAATCTGTCAGGCGAGAATTTCAGAAGTAGCCGGGAAACGTTTTGCTTAAGTATCCACTTTCTTGTTGGCAACACAACGTCAGCTTCACTAGTGTGACGAGTTTGCACACTTTATAATCTTCAACTAGAGCTCTCACTAGCTCATTACCCAACGTAATAACAGCGCGTAAAAGAAAGGACGAACATATTATAGACACACACAGCACTGTGTATGTCTCTTCTATGCGTGTCCCTCATTTTACGCACTGTTATTAGATTGTCACGAACACCCAATGAGCCCATATTTACGCTTTAGTCATTATTCCACATCCATACTTTTCTTCGTATCACGTGTCGGTATATGGACACAACCGTGCGCATTCCATATGTCCCGTATTTCTCTTAAATTTTGTGTAGCACGTGGCATAAAGGACCGATATTCCCGCATTCCGTTTGCACATGAAGGTACCGGAACAAAAATAATACTGCAAGCGGTCTTCTCCCATCTCCTGCTCGAACATTCGCTTGCTTTCTGTGGCGTTGCTATATCCCGCACGCTTCACATAGCCCACAGGACGCTGCCTTTTCGTTTTCCTCTCGTAGCTTTCTTCCTTTCCTCACTGTATTTGGCGGTCCTCTCTCGTGTCGACTATATATCTTGCTCCCCAGAAGGGCCCGATGCCGAATCTTGATGCATTTCTATGCGCACCGGAAGAGATGGATTTCCTGCCGGTCAGCCGACGTGCGCGCGTGCGCTGAATACATCACGCGGGGATGAATAATCGCTGAACAGCGACCGACGAGCGAGATATACACAGAAGGCGCAGCCATCGCCTCGCCAGTATACATGGCAGAACTGGGGAGGGTTCCAGCCAGCCGCTGACCAGCCGATTCCTCGCATCGAAGAAGAAGAAGAAGAAGGCCGGAGCAAGAGGCGAAGGATACGGGTACGTGTCCTCGAAAGGGAATGCCATGTAATATTGACAAAAGCGGCGGGCGGTCGCCCCGGAGGATACAATGGCTGATGGGAGTCGAAGAGATACGTGGCACGAGCGGCGTATCGGCACTGCGCTTGTACGTATTATCGACTGTCATGTTGCCGCGATGGCAGCGCGGCTTCCTTGTTCCTCGGGTTTCGGGAGGTCAGATGCACTTGCGTGTGTACGTATCCTATTTTACCAAGGCAGGAGAGAGCAAAGCGGTAAGTGGTCGAAGGATCGTTCTAGAAGATAACCTTCAACTGCTACTCATGCGGCCGAATGGGTTGGAGGAAAATTTGCAGAAATCAGACTGATAGAACACGTTTCCTTGAACTCTCCGGCGTACGCAGAACACGTTTCGTGGAATCAGTTTTTCCTTTTTTGTTCTCATGTGCGTCTTCCTTTTCTAAATTCCATTTACCGAAGTACCTTGCGGCGTGTTGTAACAGGGAAGATGTGTGGAGGATTTGATTTCTCACTTCGGCGGGTGCTCCTTGAAGAATCAGCGTTGAGCCAGCTTAATATGGATGTCTTGAGTGTCGAGCGTTTTGAATATTGAAATGGAAAAGCGTAGTAATTGAAAAGTAGGACAGGGTGTATAGCGCGAAACAATAGGACATCAAGCAGGGACGAGCGGAATGAACAGTTCCCGATATCATGTTGGTCCTCCTGACTGTCAGTGCCGATAATTCTATAATACAGCAAGTTGCGCAGGAAGCTTCCTGTTCATAATGAACGTAGAGGGCGTAAAAAGGGGGACAAGGACAACATAGAAAACAAGACAAGCGTTCACTCTTAACTGAAGTTTATTTTAGGGAATCATGTGTTATATGTGCATTTCAAAATAACATCCGGCAGATAACAAAAGCTACGGAACCCTTAATGTTACACCCGATTAACCAAAATCCCCGTAATACAAACATAAGAAAACGTGGTGCTTGTTCTGTAGCAAAAATTTATTTTGATGGGGAATTATGCAGAGTTCTTTCTCCATCTGGCACTCATTTGTTAAATGAGAATTTTCTGTAATTTCGCTTTTTGTGGGCACAAAATGTTTCCTGAAGAAATTGCAATGGTATGAACACCTTAATGGCACCAGCTGCCATTAGAGTATTCTCGAACAACTTGCCACATAGCTTGGAGGGCTTCAAGACAAAATGTAACGGCGCACCACTTTTGAAGTAAAGCTTTCTTTGCCTGTTCCCAGGTTTCACGTGTCAATTGTTGGCGTGTGGTCCCGAGCAGCGGCGTGTGGGCTGATTGGGTAGGGTTGAATATATAGCACGGAGTATTTATCTACAAAACAGGGACATTGAGTACACCTTTACTTTGGCTAACAAAACAAATAAATCACGGGATAAAACCCGTACATAAAATGTCGGCTCATAGGTATCTCTAAACCACATGAACATATTATTGAAATAGCACATGATACTCGATGGCTTCACTGACTTTTGATAAGTTTATTATATCTGAAATGCCTCACTCTTGGGTCATTTGATATGCGCCAGTGGGTATGTTCTGATTCTTGGACAATCCTGCAGAGTGGGTATGTGTGACTGTGACAGAAGGTGTATATATTTCTTCAATGTATTTAGGTATGTCTTATGATTTTCTGTGCATACGCCTGTAATCCCCTTTATCCCGGCCACGGTGGCCGCATTTCGATGAGGGCAAAGTGCAAAAAACCTGCGTGGACGTTAAAGAACTCCAGGTGGTCACAATTAATCCGGAGTCTCCCACTACGGCTTGCCTCACAATCAGATCGTGATTTTGGCCCGCACAATTCAATAATTTTCTGTCATCCCAATTCTTTCTTTCCATCCACGTTACTGCTTTCTCGTGACGTCGCTGCATCAACGTGTTACGCTTTGCATCCGCGTGGTTTGCGGAAAGAAAGCGAGAAGGTTTAATGAGATTAAAAATGAAGAGCTTGGCTGGAAGAGCGCGTATCTCGCCTGCTAATCCAAACTGAAGTAAAGGGGAAGCGGAAAGAAAAGGAAAGTACGGGAGGATGAGGAGGGATGATGGGAAAATATTATGTTACATGCGCCTGCTGTCCCATCACTCCAGCTCCATCAGTGTTCGTGACAAGCACGCGAAAAGGCACATACTATATGTATACAGACACGCTACCTATATATACGACACTGTCTACACATCACTACATAAAATCGTGTACAGACGAAGGCTACCTACATGCGTCATAGCTACAAATCTCACAGCTCACAATAATTGGCAGACATCACATTAATTTGTGCTTGCGTTTCACCATGGCCTGTAAAGGGTTTAGTATAAAAAATAAACACTGTACGAGAATAAAGTTGTAACCTATACAACTATTATGCTTATGCATACAACTGTTTATGCATAAGCATAAACATAAGCATAAGGTCGCACGTTGCGTAGGACAAAAATAAACACAATTGTACGGATTGAATTGAGTTGTACAGCATTCACTTGGCTGCTTCACTAAAGCATGATTTCACATAGGTCGCAACATGTGCTTTGGATTTGCATATTTTTTTTTGTTATGCTTATAAGCCAAAAACCAACTTGGGCTTCACGCCTGTGCTTGATCAAACCCTGGAAATTGAAAATCGTATGCTGCTCCGAAACCGATAGCTTGAAGGGACATGGCAGTGCCCTTTCAAGCGGGGTACCATCGTTACGCTACGTCGTTTAAGTTTCAGAGAAACCTGTTGCTGCTCATCATGTTTGGTTTATTTATACCAAGGCGAAGTAGCATAAAGTTTGGGCAAGTGAGACTTTCAGATATGTTTATATTTTTCTCTGTCAACAATATCCAAGTAAGTGTTGCGGTTTAATATATGGTAAAATCCTAGGAAAACAGAACACCATAGTGCTAGCTATCCCAAATGATCAAAAATTAACCTGAGTGACTCAGGAATATATAAAGAATAAAAAAAGAAAAGCATAAAGAAAACGATAACAGGAATAAACCATCATATACCTTAGGCGTAGAGTTCTAAATGCTGTTTGCACAGTCAGAGCGCGATATATTGGTCAGACAAACCAGAGCACCTGTTCAGTCAGTACACGAAAATCAAAACAAAAAAGAACCTTTTACACAGGGCAGAGCGTGGAATATGGCTACACATGGATGTGTGGATGCAAAACTTTAATGATGGTCCTGAGGTACGCGACTCAGCCCGCTGCGGGCCGCTCCCACGTTGGGACAATAAGGCCATGAACGACCGCCGCATCGTGGGCCCTCTGGACAGCCCATAGTTGCGCCCGGCATCGGCCCCGGCATCATGGTTCTTGATAGCGGAGAGCCCACTTGTCCTCATTGATTTTTTCGGTGCCTCGCAACGAGGGGCAACGCCAGAGCTTGTAATGGAAATAAAACAGCGCACTACATGATCGACGTGCCCAACTTTGTTTATGGTTGAAAAGCTTGGATTCTTTTTTTTTATTCTAAAGCTGTATGTTTTGTGCCTGCAGGACTGTGCAATGGCTTGCGGTTGGTGCGGTTGGACATGCCAAGCGCTGTGATCCGCGGCGACCCTCTCTGGCTTAACTGCTCGTTCGACCTCGAGTCAGACGACCTGTATTCCGTGAAATGGTACAAGAACAACAGGGAATTTTTCCGGTACCTGCCCAACGAGAACCCGCCGGGACAGGCGTACAGGTTGTCAGGAGTCTACGTGGACGTAAGTTGGCCTGCTTTTGATTTTTTTTTTTTTCGAATGCAACGATGCGGAGAAACAACATGTTAGCCTTTTCACTTGCCCACTTTAAGCGCTAGACCTCGTTTACGCGCTCGGCTTTCAGTAAGTTTATTATGTAGTTTATTTTCAATAAATTTAATCGCTTACAACACCTTAACCCTGTAAGAATTGCAGCCGCGATCGGTGGCATCGCGGCTTAGTGGTGGAAGAGGAAAAGACAAGGGACGTGCGAGCCATGACTGGGCGCTGCTGAGTAAGTGCCAATGGCTTCAAATTTATAATCATCAACATGACCAAGACTTGGGCTTGCTGGTTATGACTTCGGGGCCGCGCCTTACTAACAACTGATATACAGTCGAACGACTTTAGAAGGAAGTGCTTGGGGCTTCTGAAATCGTTCGACATACAGGTCATTTCGATGTAAATGTCGCGCACCGAGAAAGAATTATTCTTTCGGTATACAGGCGATTTCGTTGTAGATGCGTTTGTTGTAAAGGCGCTCGACTGTACAAATAATACAGGGCCGCTGGAATCAAATGTTTCCAATCTCTCGACCTGTCACATATGTTCCCCCTGTTATGCTTACCTATGGCATTTGTCCCGAAAGGTGAGTCTGGCGTGCTGTCTCTCGCAAAAGTGTGACTGTCACCAGTGATATCGCTACCTCTTCTGCGTTGAAGACGCGCTATGCAACACCAGCTGCGGTGAGCTTTAATATCGCTGTCCACGAAAGCTGAGGGTGGTAGCACCGATCTGCTAGCTGGTGTTGTCAGACTCCGCTGAAATAAACGATGGTTTTTAGACGCTTTGCGATAAAGTGAAAATGATTGTGAAGTTGTGCGCCCGGATGGGGGAAAGGAATACGAAAACATGCTCCACGAAGTTAGGTGACACGGAATAAGATGACAAGTGTACTGGTGTAGGAAAAGGCTGCTTGGTTGGGCATTCTCCGTGCCATCACTGCAACAGAAATGATAAATGTAATTAGGAAAGTGTGTTGTCCTATTATTTCTCTCTCTCTCTCTTCCCCTCACCCTTTCTTTGATGTTGCGTGCATTGTACTACATATACGATTTGTCATGCTATACGTAGAAGGCCACCTCTTATTGTACAGAAACGTATCAAGCAGTCTGTCCACATTGTTTATAATTTGCCAGCCGCTGGAATGCGCGTAATTTCACATTGTTGCAATAGTTTCACACCTAATCGTTTTATCTGCACGCACATTCAGGCTGATGCATCGGTCACTAAAATCGCAGTGTACCATGTCATCATCTTGCGCTCAACTGCAGGCGTGTACTGCATACAGAGCCCAGAGCAACGCGAGGAATAAACTGTTTCTGTCCTTTCCTTACGCTCTGAATAGGGGACCCACCGAGTGTGATACATATAACGCTATTATCTGGCAGCAGTAAGTCAGCACGACACTATTGGTTTCAAATGGCAGGCACGGCACGTTGCACGTCCGACAGCACTCATTTTTGACTTCCGCTAGTCTGTAATTTTCTATTCTCTGTGTCTAGTCATGTCTGGGAGCTCATCGTGCTGGGTTACGCACACAATTCAAACGGTCGATCGTTGCCACCGCCGACTAGAAACTGTGCTCCACGGTCGGAGCAACAAATGTAAACGCGGGATGGACGAAAATTGAAGCACGATCACTGAGGCATGGTTAATTCGCAGAACGTGCGTCAGTGCTTGGCTTTGTAGTTGAGTAGCAACGAGAACTAGCAGGCAGTACGCAGAGTCACGTACTCGGCGCGGCAACAGTATTCAGTATCATAATTTTAAGAAATAAAAACGATGGTAATCACTTTGTCGTTGCCTAGAAATAGTATAATGCCATTTGAATAGCTACCCTTTGTTTTGATCGCGTTTTGCCTCTGCGAACTGTACGTTCAGGCAGGAAAAAGAAAATCGGGGTGAGCGAGGTGCTTCCAAGGTGATGTCGTGCTAGCTGTTAGCTTCCTGTCAGACTGAAAGGGAATAATATGCAACGTGAGCACAAAACTTTCAGTTCTTCCTCTAGGTCATGAACTTTATGTTCTTTCAACAGAAACAACAGAACGAAAGAAATACGGGCAGTTTAGCAAAAGAACTTGCAGTCGGCTATTTAGCAGGTGGTGCGGAAACAAGAGAAATAGACAGCCATTGTTAGGAGACTAGTAGCTAAGCCTGAGAGATTTGCATAGAAAAAGGTTCGCGCGCTTTATTCATAGTCAACGGATAAAGACCGCCAAGCGTATAGATCAAGCCGCGTGACAGACGTTAAATGTCGAGTGAACACATCATTACGGCATCGTTATCTTCATTGTCACTTTTCAATAACTAGTTGTTATATTTGTTATTATAAATGCATGTAATTATTGCTGTATAACGTAAAAAAATGGCGAGGTACTCGTTACCTCAATCTCTCCTCTGCAACCGATGTATAACAGTACAAAACGGGCCGTGTACACGTTATCCTTTGAGAGCTTGTGTGCGTGTAAAGGGGAATTGTGTATCAGGACTATCGTCAAACTTTCTTGGCTATGCCGGAGTCTCAGGCAAAGTCCCAAAGGGGAAGCCGCGTCTTCTTGATGCGTCTGCAGTCCAGGAGGTGTCCAGGGGCACGAATCGCGATTCCCAGAGGCCTCGCCGAAAGCAGTACAGCCTGTCAAAAGCAGTCCGTTTACGTTAATATGTAGTTAAAGCCGTCCCTTTTATCCGTACCGCGCCTTTTGAACATACGAAATCATCCTGAATTTGAGTCAGATGACGAAACCAGACACAAGCCCCAAACAACTCCAGCCTATGCACTGCAAAAAAGCAGCATGCGTTTGATTCTTACTGAATAAAAAAAAGAAAAAGAAATGAAGAAAGAGGAATGACGAGAGAACTGCCCCAAGTAGGGGGATGGGATAGGGAGCTAGAAAGAAGGCAAAGAACGGCTGGATTAATAATGCGGGAAGTCGAGACCGTGTAGATGCCACGCGCAAAGCTCCTCGAAACTACGCAGTTCCCGGATTTCAATAATTAATTGACCGCCGGTACACTCACTGAGGAGCGCCGACTCTGGCGAGCTTCACGCAGCCCACATTAACGTCTGAGTGCTTGGCTGAGAAAGTCGAACGCCGCTTTTTGCACACCCAATCTTTTTTTTAATCCGACCGGCTCGCTTTCACTAGTTCTGGCGTGCGCAATGACAGATGGAAATGCGCAAGCGGCACAACGCTCTGCCGTTTCATAAATACTCGAATACGTGGCGGCACGTTTACAGGTCCGAACAGGGACAGATCGAAGTGGCATAAAAACTTTCCGAGCAGTCCGTGTGCATACAAAGAAAAATACGAGTTGGTGAAGTGACGTGAAATTTCCTGACCTATAGCGTGGCACAGCAATGATTTAGTAGGCACCGTGAACTGGCCACAGTTGCTCATCTCCGAATTTGCAGTGGTTATGTGAGAAGCATGTTTTTCGCTGTTCATTTGTGTAAAGTCCGCGCTCATTAACAGGCTTTTATTAGTTAGCTATATTCAGACTCTAGTAGTCCTTTGCACGACAAAGTAAACTCTTCGACGATATATTAGCCGCGTTTAAGCAGTCCGTTGAGCTAACCAGAGCCACGTTCTCTACTAGGAAGCTTGAAATCTACAGTATCAAAAAAAGTCTAACGGAAAGCAGTCGCGGTAGTAATGCCAGCGATTTAATTGTAAGCTGAAACCAAGCGTAATAAGAAGAAAAGAAGGAGCTTTGGAAACAAGGTTGTCACACGTGCAGTCTTAAAAAGAAAACAGACTTTTGCTACCTTGCAGAATCACAGCCCAATTTCAAGCGAAACGGTTCTCTTTTAGCAGTCGCATTAAGAATTTCCGTTGCCTGACATCAAACTATGTACTTCAAAACGTTGTCCTCGTGGGACTCACCCGCTCGCCCACCCGTTTTAAACGTTGCCCACATATAGCGCTGTGGAGTGGTTGCTTAGCTCGTGCACTGGATGATGTTGAACGGATTAATGGGCGATTGCCACTGTGTCTGACCATGTTGTGCCTTCGCACACTGTGTGACAGCACCCACGGAGACAGTTCTGCATTGTTCTTTTGTATTCTTATTTTTATCTCATCTTTCACACTTCTTTCCCCATTTCCTTGTAGAGTGTAGCCAACCGGATATATCCTCTGGTTAAGCTCCGTGTCATTATTTTGCCTTTATCTCTCTCTCTCTCTCTCTCTCGCTTCAGAAACATTTTTAGAGAGCAGCTATTAGGTGCCCACTCCTGGGTTGAGCGTCGGCGTCCCTCGGCGTAACCACGTGAACGCGCTCGTGCCACTGCTTACGCGTTCGTCGTCGCCTTCTTCCACAGCTGACTGTGATACCGCTCATCGTACCAGCGTTCCCATATTGAAAACGTACGGGAACGTGCCACTGCTCGCGCCTTCGTCGTCCTCTTCTTCCATCGCCGGCTTATGCATTATGCCAGCGTTCGCATACTGCCCTTCCCTCTGCGAAGGCGCCGACAGCACTGGCCCACTACCAGTCGGTGCGGTGATTTCGGTCTCAAATTATTTGCCTGTATCTATCGCGAAAGAAAAACACGTATACAGCCGCACTCAAATTTCGCATTAGGGAGTATCGTAATCGTCAGACTTATTTTTTTACAACGGCCGTCCTTCACCCCCAGACATTAACTTCATGGGCACATCAGTCATAATGTTTCCTCCATTTTCAGAAAATTTGACTTCGCTGGCTGTTATGGTTCTTGCATTACAGGGCAATGAATTTTACTCCGTTTTGAAAATAGACCTATCTCGCATTGAAGCGCTTGCATACGTAATTCCATGAAAATGTCGTAATTGACCCACGCACTTTGAACTTTCCCCTACACATCACCCATAACGTTCCCTTTATTTACTAGCTACAAACAGGTGCCTAGTTTGAATCACCGAACACACCAGGAAAATCCCTACGTGCATCGTGGAACGCATAAATATAGACCCAGAAACGTAGGGTTCCGTAATTATTTTCAAAACGCATAATTAAGCCAGGAACATTGAAGTTTAGCCACGCATTACACTTAACGTGACCTGCATTCTCACAAAAAATGAGCTTGGCGCCACGTGCAGTTCTCCTAAGGCTCTGCGATACATTGCAGATAACGGTCGTGTAACGCTTTCAGAGATCCATATTTCCTTGAAATGTCAACTTTGTGACATGTCGACTTCTTCCAGCTTAGTAAGCAAATTTTTTACTCAGCCACTCGTAAAATACGCTTGTAAAGCTATCAAACTCTTGCACATGTAATTTGCCGCAAAGGCTGTTATTAGCCCACACAGTACAGTATTTCTGTACTGGTCACCCATAAGATGACGCCTATTCTCCCCAAACATAAAATTGATTCTCCCTGATTCTCTTTTGATCCTCCTAAAGTAGCAGGGAAGCTTTAGAAACGTTTCATATAACGCCTTTAAACAGACAGAAAGCGAGAGTTAAGTAGTATTCATTTGGCAGTAATTCACCCAAACATAAAAAAATTTCCTTCCCACCACCTCTAACATGCCCAATATTTCAACTATAAATACAAATTTGCGAGTTATCTAGTTTTTTTTAAGACAGTGCGGAAATACGCGTATAACGTTTTCGAGCGCTTCAAGTCGCACGAGCAGCTTCGTCGTAAAAGGAAATCTGGCACTCCGGTGTTCTTAGGAAAGATGAAGTCACTGAGCGCGTGATTGTTGTCGAGTTGTTCATACATGATTACGACGAAGGCGCCAAATAAAACGATGGATAGTTGTCCCATGTCGTCTTCCTTTATCCGTTGTTTTATTTGGCGCCTTCGTCGTAACAATTCTTAGAAAAGAAACCTGACTCTGACGGCACTCACGTTTTCAGAAATATTGTACACAGCGATGAGACGCTCGCACATATTATCTGTGTCTGCCCGCGATATAGTGCCCAGAAACAAGTGATGTCGTGTAGAGTACTGGACCAGTTGGAGAATCGTCCACTATCAGAACTCAAAGCTTTAGGCCAGTAGAACATCCGCGTTGAAGGCCTTACTCGCGTTATTAAAGTTCCTGCGGTCTACAGTGCTTCACGATAGACGTTAAGAATGCCGCCCCCTAACGCTCTATAGTGTACGCGCTTCGTTCGAGCTCGTCTCTCTTTCTCTCTATCTCCGCCTTCCACTCTGTTTCTCTTTTTATCCCCCTTAACCCTTCCCCCGCACAGGGTAGCCAACCGGAACTACCTCTGGTTAACCTCCCTGCCTTTCTATGCATTCTTTTTTCTCTCTCTCTCTCTTGTACACAGCGGCCGCACTGCGGCGCGGTGGCTAGTTGTGAACGCTGTCCAGGTGGTCACCTGCACGGACACGTGTTATCGCTCTGAAAACACAAGGTCCACGGAAAACACGGAGCGCTTCTAGCGCAATAAGGAAATGACGGCTAAGCGGGACACAGTATACAGTCTTGCATTCCATCTGTCCGCTTTCGTTTTATTGGCCCATAAACCTGTGACCATGACTACCGACAAGGGCAAGCGTCAGCCCGAAACACTATGCGCTTTTTTAACGTTGCAAATGAATTATTTCTTTTTCGTTCCGATGGTAACAATTATGTCATGTTAACTATCGTGTCATGTTAATATAATTGCCTGCGAAGAAACGCATCATCAGAGGGCAGTGCATACTATTTGTAATGGGGTTAAAGCGCTGCGCGCAGCTATTCTGCGTAGTCTGTGAATACGCAGGCTATGCTTCTTGTTCTTATTTATTTATTTATTTATTTATTTATTTATTTATTTATTTATTTATTTATTTATCACAATACCCACAGCGCCCGTAGGAATTACAACGGGGGGGGGGCGGGGGGGGAGAGAAGGAAACAAAGAACCAATAAATAAAGCAGGCAAAGCAAAACATGTACCTGGAACACTTTCATACTCGCACATACACACAAAAACACTATCTTACTTCAGTGGGCGTATAGAGTTTGAAAATACATCGTTTGAGAGAATCGTTGCGACATCGGATGGTAGCTTGTTTCATTGGCTTATGGTTATGGGGAAAAATGACATTTTAAACGCTTCAGTTTTGCAGACTATTTCTTTAACCTTGTTTTCATGGTCCAGCCGTTGAGAAACGTAATCAGGCTTGGAAAAATATTTCCCGAGATCTATACCTGTTCGATAGTGCAATATGTTGTGAAAGAGTTTCATTCTGAGATATTTCCTGCGTTGCTGTAGTGGTTCCCAACCGAGGACTTCTTAAGCTCGATAGGAGGTGAAACAAGTACTATAATCTATCTACAGCAAGGTGTCTAGCACGAGGCAAAGAATGTATCGCATTAAAACAACAATAACATCGATTCTGCGTTATCTTCTTGAAGCACGGTTCGGTGACTGGATCCCCCCAACCCAAAGAAAAGCTTACGTTCGATATAGATATGCTATTAACAAGGCACTATAAGACGATAGTGACGCGCTCGGAAAGAAGTTGCAGTAGGCTCTCTCCTGCGCTTATGGCGCACGGCCATTTTGTGCGTGTTCGCATACACGCGATGCGCATTTGATAACCGTCCCGACGACGACTTACAGTCAACGATCTATTTTCAAAGCTCTTCCTTGCGTCCCGCTCTCAAGAGTGCGGCAGCGCGCTGAGAGATGAGCGATGGCCCCCAAACGACGCTCCAGGCATGCTCCTCCTTCGACGCGTCGCGTCACTTTTGAGGCTGGAAACGGGAAGACGGGAGAACACGACGTTAGATACGACGAAGCAAAAAGAACAGATAGAAAACGCAACCTTGACTGCCGACCTCAAGATCTTAAATAGAAACGACTAGCCAAGAAAAAAATAAATAAAACGATAATGAAAGAGCGGCGATGAGAAGCAAGATAAGGGGAGCTGAAATGCCCCTTTCTTATTATTTTCTTCACTTTAAAAAATAATAATTTGCTGCATCTTTCTAAAAATTCTTTCAAAATTATTCAGCTTGGGCCGAATGATATCTATACGGAGGATACTTTTTTATTTTCGTTATACTATTTTTATGTAGGACCATCAGGGAATTCATTCGATGGCGTTAACTGTGTTAATTCGCAGCGTATCTTACAGTCTTGGACGACTTTTTTATGATCTAACTTTACACAACCTGGTGTCCGTCCCTAAGAAAAAAAAAGTGAGCTGTACGAAATGAAAACACTCCACTACTGGCCGGTCCCATGATTGAAGACATCACATGCGGGCTCATATACATGACACTCTACCGATGTGGATGTGAATGCACACAGGTGAAAAGAATGAAATTAATATTTTTGCAACATTCACTGCCGAATCAATCTCTAAATAACCTGTGACTCTGTTAGCTAAGCATGTATGAACAATATTAGCTCAAAAAAATAAGAGCTCACAGATTTAAAAGATTTTCTTAAAGAGTCATAGAAGTTCAACATTCAGTGGGAAAGTGCCGTGCGATATAACGAAGATGTAACCTAGCATTTCTTGCTGCTTTGTGTACTATGCAACGCTTATTCGGAGAAATAGCAGTGGACGTCAGCACAGTGCAGACAGTTGAAATGACAAGTAACCGGCTCATCAGAAATCACTGTTGCATTCAGATTTTGCTTAATTTAGATGCACGGAGTGCACACCTAAATGTATAGCGTTGAACACTATTTGAGCCCTAAGTAAGGAACCAGGACGAAACAAATATTTGGTTGAAATGATGGTTATTCAACACAGTCAGTAATAAATGATACTTGGTTAAGTTTTGCGGAAAAGTGATGAATCCCAACTCTTACTGCTGCGGAAAAAATCCCACACCATGAATATCACAAGTAAGTGCGACTTAAACTGAGTAACAAGAAAAAAGACTGTATGTTTCGCCTAACTGTTAAGGAAGATACAGTAATAATAGACGTTGAGCTTTGTGTGCTACGCGATATGCTACCGTGAGGCCTCCTGTGAAAACGGAACGTTCTAAAACCCTAACTTTTCACTGCATCCTTTATATAATTCGGCGCTCATAGCACGGTACGCCATGAGTGTATGCACATTTCTGCATGTATACCGCCTTTAAACCGAGAGGCAAGGCATGCGCAGTGGGCCTGAGGTACATATCATGGTGATGTATATATACCGTATCGCGCAAAGCTAAAGTATCCTACTAATACAAGGTGCCGTTTAACCGGCGGCTACACATGCCCCGTGACACCAACAGAACTGAAAAAACCGCGGCTACTACGCCAAAATAAAAGGAGGAATCGATAGCATAATATTACTGCCGAAACGAGGAGAAAAGTAAGGATCTCCGAACAATGTGATTGGCTATTCCTAATGAGCTAGCGAGGCCGGCGAGCAACTGCTCTTTCGAACGACAGCGAACTCGTAAAGCGTGCCACGTTTTCTGCGAAGACACATTAGCCGCAGCGGCAGGCCCCGAATTCGTTTATTGCTTTCTCGGCGGTGCTAGTACTGTTCAGGATTTTTACACGAGCCTTCTGTTGCCTGAGGGAGAATGTACTAACAAGGAATGCGTTCTGAAGTCGACTTTTGGCCACCTAGCGTTGCTTCAGTCGTTTGGCTGGTTCCCCTTTTACAGGTGGTAGAAGGTGGGCTCGCGCACTTTCTCGGCCCTGAATTGAGACTTCGCCTACCACCTGGACTCTTTTGCCGCGAAACTTTATTGTGTCGCATGAGGTCGGGCGTCGCATTTACCAATGCCTATTCATTCCTAATAGAAATGGCCAACAGTGCGCGACGTGCAATTTGTATGGGTACGATGAGACTCTCGCAGCACCTTCTGCATCGCTGGCCATGCTTTGGCAATCAACGACGTACTCTACAAGCTAAACTCAATCTGTTAGGTAATAGAGCGACCTAGGGATGAAAGATCCTTGGACCATGGCCTATGCATTCTTGCATGCAAAAGGCGACAAAAGCCCCTCTACATTTCGTCAAGTGCAGAAGGGCTCTGCGCAGATTCCTCTGCGACTGACCCTTTGAATGACTGACTCTATTTTCTTTTCTTTTCTTTCCTTATTTATTTTCCCCTTTCACTCTCCCCAAGTGTAAAGTAGCCAACTGGACAAGTCCTAGGTTACCCTCCCTACCTTTCCCTCTTCGTTTCTCTCTCTCTCTCTCTCTCTCTCTCGCTCGCTCTGTCGAACCTTGTCGGGAACGAAGTTCACGCCGCAGGTATGGCCACCATACTGCAGGCGCGATAATGACTAAACAACTTAGATGCTAAATATTACCGCCAGGCCTTACCTTGCAACATCATCGCGCCTATCGCGTAGTGTATTAGCAGCGATGCTATTGGACACATGTTGTAGTACATTTCAGTATCGGTAGCTTGTATATGCGAATGTTTATGCAATTTTGGATATATACCTGCATGTGCGCATACACAATTCGACGACACACACACACACACACACACACACATATGTATATAGAAATAAATAAATAAATAAATAAATAAATAAATAAATAAATGTATATATATATATATATATATATATATATATATATATATATATATATAAGCTCGGCTCGGCTCCCAGCATTCGCGTGACTCACGGTGCTCAAAAACTCCCTATAAACACACGCGCACCCCGCGACTCCGCGCCTATTGATCCGGCTTCCTTGGCAAAGGTGAGAACAAAGCAAAGCAATCGCATTCTCAATTCTGTCACTTCCCTTATTCCCAACGCCCGCCCTTGGAGTCGGTCTCACTTTTTTTCCTTTATTCTACACTTCCCAATGCTCGTGCTCTGCTCTTTTCTAAACTCCTCCCCGGTTCCGCGCCCTTTCGAGTTTGTCCTGGCAACGACACGTTTCCCCTCACAGCTGTTCCCTTCCCTCCGTCGCAAACGCACGGCGCTCCCATGGCACCGACGCCCATTGTTTCAAGGTGTGACTGACATGAAAGGCACCGTCGTGCCTTTCAAAGAGTAACTTTCCACCGCCGGGCATGAAAGGATGCGCCTGATGCCCGCAGCCGTTGCCGCTTGCAGTTTCTTGACATATCTCAGTTTTATTTCCGCGCCTATTGCATTGTTCCGTTTACTGTACTATCTTGCGAGAGAGCAACGGTACGGGGCCGGCAGATTCGCTCACGAAGCCCCGGATAGAGAGCGTAAACATTGCTGCCGCGATGAGAAAACAGCGCAGTGTAGGCCACGTCGAGAGGCAGACACGTAGGCACGAGAAGGGCGTGGGTCATTCGCTGAAAGCAGGGAAGTCTCGCTGCCTTAAAAAAAAAAAAAGAGAGAGAGAATAGGAGAGAAAAGTGGCAGATCACGCTCTCTGCGCGCCACGAACGTGGGGAAGCTAGCCTTTGTCATAAATCACGAGAGCATTGTTTGTCTGCATGTTTCTCGGCCATTCACGCGTGCACGCAGACGGAGAGCAGAAGAAACTGTGAACGAGCGCACGGAGAAATGGCTGACACGTTCCTTCACGTATGCAGCGCCAGGCAGAGTAAAATGGGAGAAACTAAAGTGAATGGGCGCGAGAGCTTGAAGGGAACGAGGCGTACTGCGAAGATGGCAATCTCTTACCCTGCCCCGCGGAATACATATCGCCTCGCTTTCCATCTTGCTCCTTCACTCTCCATGAGGGCGCACGGGTCTCGTAGCCTCGAGTCTTGTGCCCTGGCGTGCGTGGCCACTCTTCTTGCGATTCATGCCGCTTTCTTTCAGTTTATTATTATTATTATTATTATTATTATTATTATTATTATTATTATTATTATTATTATTATTATTATTATTATTATTATTATCTTTGCTCTACGATTAGGCCTTCTGATTAGACCCACTTGTCGGAAGTTCCTTTTGATAAGAATAGTTGGTTGAGAAACAATTGCGTCCGCAATAATACATTTATCAGTGAGCAGCAGTTATGGGATAGGAAACGGCTCGATCATGTTCCTTCGTCTGTCCGTTCACTCGTCAAACTATGGCGAACGAGGTGAATGTGAATTGGCCAAGAAGAGGTACGCGACTGCGCCGCTATCCATAAGTCAAGGTAGAACTGGAAGCAGGGCTAGCTGTTGAAGGCTCACAAATAGGACCAACTCAAGAAACGACGAACACAGATAAAGACGAATGGTTCGGTCCTTCCTGTCTTTTCGTCTTCGTTTTTCGGCCACGTTGGTCATAATTGTCACCCTTAAGCTACTCCGTCTTGCGGAGTATACCCAGTCTACTTTTTTCTAGTCGTTTAATGACGAGCTGTGCTGAACCGGATATATATATATATATATATATATATATATATATGAAGCTGTTGGAATCAGGAACGCACGGGTGCTGTTGCAAATAAATCCGTATATCATGTCATCTGATTGCTGGAACCCTTTTACGTTCACCATGCACCAACTGACCCAGCCAACCACACTACTAAAGATGTTGACCCATTAATACTTTCATAAACAGCGGATAAATTTGTTAATTCTTGCTTTTCCTTCCTGTCTGGCTGTTGCCTCGGCTCTCTCCCTCAGTAGATCGCTTAATTTCTCAACTCCTTGCGACTCTTGTTTCCAGTTGCCGATTTTGCACGCAAAGTGTTGTGGAGGGGGAGGGGGGGGGGGTATGCCGCTTAATACTAAGGGGGGGGGGGGCACCTGAGTACGTGCCGGCGTAGTGGTTAATGTGCTGATTTCGTCTTGATGCTTACCTAAATTTCTGGTTGTGTAGGCCAGGTGACAGCCTGTTATACCGGGCTTTGCGTAACCTAACTATCTAGCTTTTTTGTACCTCCCTAGTTACGGCACTGTGCTGTTATAATACTTCGTGGCTGTTGTAGACAACAAGCAACACATTAGTTATCAATCGCGGCAAGGCGTCACTCATCTTCACGGCGACTCGAACAGTCGCACCCTTCCTCCCAACCTCACTTTTGTCATTCATACTGCAGGAACATTCAGTATACATGCGACCGCAATTTTCCGAAACGGCGATTTTTGAATAAGCATGGAGAAAAATGGATGGGCGCGCATGAGCACATGTGCTACCGTTTTTTTCAATTACAGTTCTTACCTCCGTGTTCAGGGTTTAAGGGTTGGCGCTTAGTTTTCAGCGAACAGCAGATGGGTCACATCTTGTCGGGCATAACCAGCCAGTTTTCAAGCGGCACTCGAAAACGGTCGTTGACGATGACCGTATGTGACATGTCGCAACAACTTTGTCCGGTGCTGCTAACCGTCAGGCGGACAGTTTGCAGCATATTAGGTATGTGGCACCATTGCTAGATCTATGTCATATACGCAAGCCAATAAACGAAAGAAAATGTTTGTCCCTAACGGCAACCATCTGTATTTCTGTATTAGTGTCCCATGAATCATTAAGCTTCAGCCAGCCAACTGGTGCCATTATATCGATTAACCAGATAATGGCTGCTCAATACAAGCTCTCGATCTACTTCTTTAGGAACTTCTCTCTCTGTCTCGGCTCAGTGGCGAGTACCTTCTTGTTTGTTTGTCCACGGTGGCCGTGCATTGAACAAAAAGCTAGGAAACTCGATCCGAATGACCGGGCTCGTATTTTTCCTCGCCCACGGCGATGGCTTGCCACGATCACAAGACGCGACGGTGATAGCTCCCCGGCGGAATGAAGTCGTTCTTTCGCTTTTCGGAAAGTGCAGGGTAACAACGCGAGTGAATGCGACAGCCTTAACGGTGAACTGAGGAAACACACCTACCGAAACATAGCTCCGAGCTAACGTCCTGTAGCTGTAGCAATAGCCGAAGGATGCCTCCTCTAAGTGAGCGTTAGGAAAGCCTAAACGAGCGAGGTAGTATTGCCTCCTCGTCGATAAAGCACATGTACGCTGTGTACCGTATGTTATACAATGTCATGCCCTAAGCAGCGTAGCATTCAGTCGAAGTGCGCGAATGAGGCAAGCTGGAGCGGCGACGATACGGCAGAGCGCATACTATCACGTTTTGTTGTGAAACATGCCAGTTGTCCGGAGTTAAGCAAGAGCAGCAAACAATGGGGTAGTTCTCGAACCAAGCGGTGAAGTAATCGCCGCGCTATTGTCAATTGCAACAATGTGATGCGCTTAGTTTGCACAGACATGCCTTTTTTCTTTTCCTTTGGCTAGGAATGTGTCAAGCTAGACTTCAATGACACGTGAGTGACTAGGCCTTCGCAATTACACAGAGAAGAAAAACCCAAGCTGATATGGGTGGAAGTTGCGTCATAACAGTCATCTCTGCTTTTATGCTTTTGGTCAAGGACCTGCCGAATCGCGCTGCGTAGTTCTTCGTTGCACATCGAAGACTATCTCTATATCTCTCCCAGTGCACTATTAATAAATAAAGTAGCGATATGTAATTAAACAGTGCCCCCCTCCTCCCATTTTTGTTTCTGGTGAAATATAATTTCTTTAGTAAAGGTGTATGCATTTGTGTACACGACATTGTTTGCCCAGTTCTGTCCAATGGTCGCATGGAAAAGTCATGGACGTTGAGCTTCGGGTATACTGAATCCTCTGCGTGTTCAGTGCGGATCTTTTTTAACTTGAATATGCTATAAATGCCACACACGACCACTTTGACAAATGCACTAACACGTTCAACGGCATGTTCGAAGTGTCGCTTTCCACTTGTAATGGAGAAAGTGTAGTTCTCTCGCGTAATGCCTGTTGATAATATGCAACTTGTGCAGGTGATTCGAGACGGTGACTGAATCCTTTTTTTTTTTTGAAAAAAAGAAAAAGAAAATGCGCAGTATGTTTGACTCTATAGAATAAACAGACATTTAATTACACAGTAATTATGAAGACTCACTAGAAAGTGCACAAAACACCACCCTACCACCTTGACCTCCTTTCAAAGAATCTGCAGTGCTTCGGAATAGGATTACGTAACCTAGACAACTTTACGGGCAGTACATATTGATAGAAGCACAATTTGTTACTGAAGGAGTTAACTGATATAAAGTACACAATGGAAATGCTTCACCTGAGTCAGCGCGTTCTTTTTATTTCAACGCGACGCTATGCCGGTAGCCGGTGTCATCGACTTACTTCCATATCAATGTAAGGTGCATAGAATTCTCTTACATTTACTTAGTGTTCTGCTGTGTGTTTCAGCTCCATGTTCACACATGAACGACGTCAATCGGCACTAGAATAATGTACGCAAGCGTACACGCAACGAGCGCTCCCACGAACATGCCACACATTTACGACAATGTATGTACAGTCTTTTAGAGAGGGCTCTTTAATAGACTGATATTCCTAAGAATCCTGCATCATTTTTTTTTATTCGAATACCTACTGGTAAAATAGCGCTTAACAGGTTAAAGACCAGGAAACATACCGTTACTTCGACAACAGCAACGTCAAAGCACACTTCGATGAACCCTACGATTAAAGTATAATGACATAAAATATGAAGACAGTAAATGATAAGAGAGGTTAGTTCTACTTCTATTGCTATTAGATGCAGCACGAATAGCTGTTTGTGAAGGCATTGCCTAGCCTTAGGTGGTACAAAAGTGTTTCTTCAGCTGCGGGTACTCCAGGCGGAAGACGGAGCAGTAGTCGTGGTTACAGTTTATGGAGACAAGCATCTGTCAATTCCATTGAGTTACATTGTGCCAGTGTATGCTCGCGCGCTAGTGTTTGAAGCCTTGTCGCTACATTGCTTCTCGACAATGGTGTTGCACTACATTCGCTACTATTGTGTTGAAATTGGGAAGCATCATACGCATCGTCATTACCACAGAAGCACACGAAGCAGTTGGTCACAGCAATTACAGCGACTATTCCACCCAGGAACGCTACTTTTTGGTTTTGCGATGCCGTTCCAAGAAGGGGAGCAGGCGGGGCGGAAGGCGTAGTTTTTTCTCCCGAACTTCTCAAGCAGTCTTTCCATGCTAGTTGGCGATGTTCCAGACGACATCCTAAGAGTGGGCTTCCTACGACAATCGCGACAGGCTAAAGGGCCACCGCTGATTAATGGAGTCGCACTTATCGCCTAACCACCTCGGGAAGTATCCAATGGCGCCGACGACTAATACGAGGGGAGCGTCTCTCGAATTAGTAGTGCCGTAATGGTTGAAGGATCTTTCAGCTACCCGGAAGGGGGCTTACTTGGCTGCCGACCGGTGTACTCGTTACTTTTTAGGAAAGAAGAAATGGAGCTTATATACAAGCGGTGCACCACACACGTGTTCATTCGTGGTGTCCAGTGCTGCTTGGTTCTGTCCCACTGCATTGAAAAGCTTAGCACACAGAAGCGGGATCCCTGTCTATGTAGGCTTGAGTGAGTGAGTGAGTGAGTGAGTGAGTGAGTGAGTGAGTGAGTGAGTGAGTGAGTGAGTGAGTGAGTGAGTGAGTGAGTGAGTGAGTGAGTGAGTGAGTGAGTGAGTGAGTGAGTGAGTGAGTGAGTGAGTGAGTGAGTGAGTGAGTGAGTGAGTGAGGTTCATTTACGTACAACAATTAGCAGAACGATGGCATACTTGTACTTGCTCAAGTTGGTCTCTATAACTCAAGGTGGGGAAAGCTTGTTTCCTACGAAACCGAATTTCAATCTTCCGTACGTGTTCTTGTAGCTATCAGGGCCAGTAAAAAAAAAAAAAAAGCATTTCCGTTCCGCTTTTTACTTCAAATGCTCCGGCAGCTTTGTCACTCGTTGTCATCGCTTTCCTCTCATGGTCTGTGTTCACGCAGGCAAGCCGCAGTTCTGTCGGGAGCCTCTACCTGAAAGAGACAGACCTCAAGTCGGAGGGCCTGTACGCGTGCGAAGTGTCGGCCGATGCACCTTCCTTCCAGACAATTCGCTCAGAAAAGGAACTGAAGATCTACGGTGAGTGCATGAAATCGCGTTTACGTGCCTGTGGTAATACAATTTTGTCACGGAAAGGAATATTTTAATAATCGATGCTGTGAGAATCTTTCGGCACGCGAGATTATGATAGGTTAACTGCAAAGCAAGGTATGGACAATACAACGCTAACGCACGTAACACACTCAGGGGCATTGCTGAGAGATTAGCATGAGTGAGTGTGCAGGGATTAAAAGAATAAAATTAAATTATGGGGTTTTACGCGCCAAAACCACTTTCTGATTATGAGGCACGCCGCAGTGGAGGACTCCGGAAATTTCGACCACCTGGGGTTCTTTAACGTGCATCTAAATCTAAGTACACGGGTGTCTTCGCATTTCGCCCCCATGGAAATGCGGCCGCCGTGGCCAGGATTCGATCCCGCGACCTCGTGTTCAGCAGCCCAACACCATAGCCACTGAGTAACCACGGCGGGTTGCGCAGGAGTTGAACAATCTTCAAGATCGTAAACGTTTTTGGAGCGCGTAGAAGCGTTAATAAGTTGAAACATCTTCATAGACACCCAGAATTGTATTCCATCTGGTGGGAGCGTTTAGAGAAGTTCTCGCTCTGACGAGCAAGTCAATCACTGCGATCATTATTGTCCTACTGCCACCCTTCGTCCTTCTCCTCCCCCCCCCTCCCCCCCCACACACTCTCTTTTTTTTTTTTTTTGCAGCTGAGTGTTAAAAATCAGGAAAATAATACTTCCTAGCTCCGTTATAACCACTCGGGAACGTGGCAACTAGAAAGCTTACCTTTCTGTCGTTAAACGAGTTAGTAACACCTTTAACAGCAGCTGTATAGTGCCAACGAAAGTTATGGGCAGGCTATTTCATCCAATAATAATTAGTGAATCAAACACACACACACACACACACACAGATATATATATATATATATATATATATATATATATATATATATATATATATATATATATATATATATATATATATATATATATATGCGTTTACGTTGTTTATAAGATTTGGAATAAGCTGAGAAACTTATAGCACCATCACTGTGGATTATCTTCTGAAACGAACTTTGCACCAAACTATCGTTTTTTTTTTACGCTTGCCGATTTTTCTCCGTGCAGACGCACGTACGGCCCTGCGGGTGACGGGTACACGAAAGTCACAGAGTTTTCATCAAGCATGTATGCTAGTGTGCTTTTTACCACTTTCGCATTTCGCCTGGAGGACCTAGAACAAAGTTTGTTGTAAATAAAAACATTTCGGATTTCTGATTCTGAAATGATGTCCCAGAAAATTTAATGGGCAATTTCTCGCACAGAATTCAGTGAGGGAACAAAATACTTTATTAAACGACTAATCTACAGATCTCACCTCGTTTTTGTTTATCTATGGGTATAGCATGAGTCGCAGCAATCTCGTTCTATAACGCAGTTCCATCGACATTTGGAGATGAAGCTCTATACCCTTACAATCGGGATTTCTTTGCCGTTGATAAGCCTGGCAGCCTGTGTTTTAACAGTGGACAGTCGTCCATTCGATCTATCGCCACGTAGTGTTTCCGTCATACTTGATCAGAACGCACCTTAAGGGTCTTTTTGATTCTGCTGCGGAAGGTGCTGGAGGTTGTCGCGGTGCCTTGTTCTGCTAGGTTAAAGCTTTCAAAGCATTTGGTATTTGCCCCTTCACAGTTTCTTAAAATTAGGCTATTATAGATGTGTCCTCATTGTTCGGGTTACTTCTGACGGTCCTTGTACATCACCTGCCTCTCTGCGCTACGGAATGAGCAGACACAGAGAAGGCGCACGAAGGTCTCGTCACACACACGTTTAGCAGATGGCACTGTCAGTAATCCTTATCAGCAAGGATAACAGGTTCGTCAGCACGACGCGTCCAAGTGAAAATTGTTTACAGGCAACTACTTGAATAAATTGTACTACAGAAAGACCCTAGACAAGACATCTGCCGTCTTTCTTGAAAGATTCCCATGCTACGTGTGCGCTTACCCAGAATCTGCCTCTTTTCCTCGTTGGCAGACAGTTTTACCTCGATAGTCTCTCTAATGTTCCAGACAACATCCATCTAAATATCAAGAGTCTTGCTTGTCTATTGCGCATACTTATAACAGTTTACGCCGGTGGCAGCTTCGATTCGCCAGATTACCTTGCTGAAGAGCAGATACATCAGCGATACGTTCAAGTGCCACCAAATCCAAAACTCTACATTTCCTAATCCTTCTTTTTCTAGGTTATAACATACGATTACTTTGGTCGTCATTACATCGTGCATTGAGAAGAAAAAGGCATAATGCACAGTCTGCGCCAGTAGCGCGTTGTGAGGTGAAGCGGAAACCGGGTAAATAATATGAAAAGCAAGGAAGCGCCATTTCGACCATTTACGGAGGATCGTGCGCGCGTTTTAACTCAATTTATCTTGTCTCGCCTCACTCGCCTCCCTCCGTGCATATATTTTGTTCCCGAAGCGTACATCTTATCCTGCGCGTTTCAACGAGTTTGCTTTTCGGAGTCAGTGACAGTTTTTTTTTTTAATTTTTACACCCGTGCAGAGAAAGGAGAGCCAGACGCGGATTGCGCGCTGTGCATGCGTACACATGGCATTTATGCTGTCACGGCGAGAACATTGAAGCTGATTCGATTCACGAGGCCGACGACACGTCGTTGTGCTCTTTAGTGGGGCACACTAAGCGTGCCATTGACAGCCTGAGGAAGATAGATATAGCAAGAGAAAAGTTTGAGTGGTTAGGAAGGGGAAGAGTTTATCCGCAAGAGGATGTTTGGCCTGCTACTCCGGACTGTAGGTAAGGGGGAACGGCAGAGACAAGAAAGGACAGCACGAAGCCGCCGTGTATGCGATTGCTCGGCTCTGTACTCTGCGGCAACCTGCGAATTCAGTGCGAGCTGCCGCAACAAAACTGCGATGTGCCTGACCTCTGTGCCTCCGCGTTCCGAAACGTACTTCCCGGCAGGCGATGTTTAAAAAAATTGCTTTCGTCGTGACGTCGCGGAAATGAAAGGACGTCATTGGCTGGAGCATTTACACAGATTCTGTAAGGTGGGCTGGGGTGCATTTGCCATTGCATTGTTAGGCTGCCACGGACGGCCTATAGGACGTCTTTTGAACCAGCCCTAACTAACCTAACCTAATCCAAGCTCTCAAATCTTGCGGCTTCTCAAGCCGACTTCCCCCAGCTTTTGGTTCCTGAAACCTAAAAGCTCTTGTCATGGGCTGGCTGCTTTCGCTAATATGGTTACTGTTCCGACTGGCGCAATCATATGAGGGAATATGCTTCCGCGCTGTAGGAAGATTGAGAATCGAAAACGGTCAACTGCAAATGCAATGCGTTGCACAGCGCAATTTCAGTCCGTATTTGTCCAAATTGGCGCTATACATAAAGGCACAATTTTATTTTTCACATAACGCTAGGTTTTGAGAGTTGGTTGATTTCAACTATACAATTACGACACGCCCTCTAAATTCACTACTTATAAAGTTATTATGTAAACTTTCTTTCCTTAACGGTGCATTTGCGATTATGGCGCTAAATATGATGTCCTCCGCTGCTAGAAGTTTGGTCAGCTAAAGATGATTTCTTTCTCGAATCCCGCCTTTTTAATAAACTCAGGCAATCGTCGATGAAACGAACGGTGTGGTGATACAATAAATATATTGAACGCAACACGACGGCTCAGTGGCTGTGGCTTTCTACTACGAAGCACGAGGTCGCGGGTCCGACTCCCGACCGCGGCAAGTGCATTTAGATGAAAGGCGAAATGCAAACACGTTAATGTGCTTAGGTTTAGTGGCACGTTGAAGAATGCCAGGTTGTCAAAGTTAATCCGGAGCCCTCCGCTACGGCATCCCTCATAACCCGCTGCGCAGGTTCGTGACGTCACAGCCCACGATTTAAAATTTCTTAAATAATGATTTCTTCATGGTTATATTGCGCTCAGTTTTACAAACACGATATTAAGGAAGGACAGGACGTGGACGGATGTAGCGCAATATCGTGTTTGTAAAACTGAGCGCAATATAACCATGAACGTTCACCAACTAGCCCCCTTCATTGCTTTAATGATTTCTTCTTCAACGACAAAATTACTATTTCATGCCCGAATAAGTGATTTTACTATCCTGGGGCTGAGTCCTACGAACTCAAAGTTCATATCTTGTTTCCAGTGTACCAATCACGCCAGCGGACACACTCGAACACACAATCAAATTGTATTCACACACGCAACTGGGAAGTCACGTAGCCGAACGATATAGTGAAAAACCAAGGACCGACTCGTGGCGAACAACATTTCCACCGGCAAGCGCGGCCCCGCCGTACACGTTGGGACCACGTATTTGGTACTAAACTATATATACGTTGCCGTATGTACAGTGTCACTCATATATATTCAGCGCAACACTATAGTGTCCTGCTGGATTTTCAAGATTCACGCCGTTCGAGTTGGAAAAGTTGCGCCTACTTTCGCACCTAACGAGTTTGCGTCTTGGTGATTAACATTTCCCCAAAAATAGAGGCCGCCAAGAACAGCGAAAGCCTTCTTTGTCTTTCGCTTAGCTCAGTAGACACAATTACCTTCCATCCAGTACAATCCAAACCAAGCCACACGTTAATGATCGGCTGCTCGCACCCCTGTCTTTCGCCGCCTCTGACGTCTTTTATTCTCGCGCTCTCTGCACTTATTTTGATGGCGATCTTGCAATCATATAGTTTCCTACCATTGCTAGAGGGAGCTCTGGCGCTGCGACCGTTCGGCCACCATGGGAACAATGGGTAGCACATGGATTTGTCTGACCTCCTTGCTTGGCGCTTCAGACGTTCTTGTGGCTTCGTTTATTACGCTTTATCTGGGCCTAAATTGGAACAAATTTCATAGCACTTTATACTTTTTTTTAATGTAGAGAGTAAGACGACCGCAAGCACACATTGTCGCTGCTAGTTGCTGTGGTTCCGCTAGTCCATGTGTCTGTGGCGTAATGCTTTCAATATAGGGTTTCTGTGTTTAGAGGTCCTGCGTTTGAATCCTGCCGTCGGACAATGTTAATAATGTTTGTTTAAGTATTTAAAACGCAGTACCTTCTTAAAGAGGGCCATTTTGAAAAGTCACGAAGCCATTTAAAGCCAGAAGGACAAAATTGAGACAAATCCGTCTATTGCCCATCATTTCCATGCTTGCTGAGCTGCCCTGCTTGCAGCTCCCGTAGACACTAGCGCCTCAGTTCTCTCTAGTAATTGCATGAAACTCTATGCTTGTAATAGAATAGATGTCTCCTCGAGTTACGTGAGATTTCACACAGGAACCACGTGAAAGAATGCCTTTTCAATGTTTGCTCATCTAGTTCGCGATTGTAATATGTGCATGGAATATTCGCTGATGTAGTACGTGGTCACCTGCGCACGGTTATCCTTTATGGTGAGCTCAAGTAACGAAGTATACTGAAATGTATAACAAGGGTCGATATCTGTTCAGCGCAGTTAGGCTCTACATAGACCACCATAAATTTCTCCCACGGAAGGCGATGCTATATCAAGAATTTGATGCATCCCTTGATAACCCGCACTTCGTTTCGGCTCGCTGACTGCACAGGCAACCTCCTCATACGGCGCTTTATCGCGCATGTGGAGCGATTATAGGCTCTTAATGGCCTTGGGAATAAAACTGGTGACGCGGGGAACCTAGGCGCTATAAACGAGGGGCACCGAGTAGCTCTTACCATACGATGGAGGTAGGAGGCAATCTTATCATGCGAAGCGCAAGAGCACTCATAACTTCCACTTTCTAGTCCCTCGGGCTCGCACATAACAGCCCCTCTAAGCTTCTATTAAAAGAATGCGCCCACGCAGTCTTTTTCGTCTGCGGGCAAGGCATTGAATTATTCAGTTTTGCTTTTCTTTTTTTCGTACACTTAACCTTTGCTGAGGAAGCAATGGCTGAACGCTAATAACCTTTTTGAGTAAAGCGAGCATTATACGACACCAATTTCGCCGAGAGCGCGAGTGTTGCCGACTGCCGTTAATTTGCACATCTTCGGGAAGCACCTTCCCTTCTCCCTAATCACAATTTCATGGCCCTATGGGAACGCACATGATGGGCTTTGAGCGCGTCATTTGAGATCTGGACTACCTTTAGTTACCGAAAAGTTTAACTTAAGCAAGTCTTCAGTTGTGGTACTGCTGAATATTCTATGACATCGTTAATACGATTGAGATGTGGCGGTAACAGAAAATGGCACCTGAAGATAGTAAAAGTGTTTTTGCGGATGCGTTCATGATAGAAAGAAGGCTTAAGAGAATCCTAACTGCACGTGTTACTTTTTTTTTTGGCTGCTCTAATTACGTAAGGGAAAGAATGAGCGCTGTGTGTTTTTTGCGCTGTATCATAAAAAGAACCAGGTGACAGCTTGCGTATACTTAGGCGCATAAATTAAAATTTAATGTACTTCTGAGGGAAACGCTATCCCGCGCATTTGTTATAACCAACCAAATACGCATGGCCACCGAAAAAGAAAGAAAACGTTTTGTTTGCGAGAACTTAAGGTCAAGTTTCTTCACTGAAAGCCCTTCCTTGGTGTGGAAAATACTAGAAGCAACTAAGATGAACTCTGGTCTGCAACGTCTCATACAAGGTGTTAAACTTCTCAAGTTCACTTGGCGTCTCCGAATGTACTTCTTCATATGTGTCCAAGTTTAATATTTAAAGGGACGCGAAAGCGAAAGAACGAATCAGTGTAAACTGACAAAGTATTCTTTAAAAACACTATTTTGCAGTAAGAGGTTGAGTACTGGAAGAGCAAATAAAGATTAAAGTTCTTTTTTTTCATTTTGGCACGGAAACAACAGCGTCGGTACGTGTGGTGACTTCACAGATTACGAAGTATTTTATCGCATTTCGGCCGTTCTGGTGGATGTAAAAGGAATCTAAACTTGCTAAGTTCAGTCTGTGGCTCTTTTACAATACAATGCATTCTATGTTTACCAACAATTTTTTTCTTTAAATTATAGGGTTTTACGTGCCAACACCACTTTCTGATTATGAGGCACGCCGTAGTGGAGAACTCCGGAAATTTTGACCACCTGGGGTTCTTTTAACGTGCTCCTAAATCTAAGCACACGGGTGTTTGCGCATTTCGCCCCCATCGGGATGCGGCCGCCGTGGCCGGGATTCGATCCCGCGACCTCGTGCTCAGCTGCCCAACACCATAGCCGCTGAACAACCACGGCGGGTACCAACAAAATTATAACTAGGCCTGAACAGAAGCCGTTAAAACCTATGACGCCACGATTCGCGTGTGCTGGAACTTCAACGCGCGTCGCCACCCGTCATTCCTTCCTGCGTCTTTTGTGGCCTACCAAGGGTCTTCTAACGCTCAGAGTGGCTTTTTCGTGAGGTATTGTAGAAGTGTAATGTACTAATACACAGCTCGAATAGTTTTTCTATTTAATGTCTCTTTAACTCTATATTAGAGAGTTGTCGTGCACCACCTTGAAGTGCATTAACGCGGATTGGACAGAATCGGGAAAGCGCATGGCACTAGGGAGTAGGAGAGAGCTACAGAAAGTGTTAACACTAATGCGAGCGGTTACGCACCGCCATAATAGAAGCCAGGAGTGTATTTATTTATTTATTTATTTATTTATTTATTTATTTTTTTATTTATTTATCTATATATATTTTTGAATTCCTTGCATTTTCAAACGTTGCTCACTTTCGCTGCCATGCAGTCACCAACCTTATCTTTCTTGCTGTATCCCCTACAGTCCTACCAAAAAAGGGCCCCGAGATTCGCGGCACCAAGCCCCACTACAGGTTCGGAGACGCAGTGAACGTGACCTGCCGAGCAGATGCATCGAAACCGCCAGCAGTATTGGTGTGGTACATCAATGGTGAACAGGTCAGTCTCGTAGGTTATGGGCTCTGTATAGAACCGTGTACAAAATAGTACGCCACCAGCTTTTTTTTTAATATGCGGCTTAGGAGATGTCGGCGTCTCTAAGTGGCGCCGGCTACTCTTTTTCACATATCACATAGACATGTGCATATAATAAAGGCCACAGATATAGAAAAACACTTAAAATCACACAAAAACTCAAAGTCATGTTACAAACACTAAGTACAGTCTCACCAGTGCACTAAAATAAACATAAAGTTCAATCACATAACTACACTATAATCACGGTAATCACGGCACAAAAGAAAATGTAATAGGTCCACATGAGGGCCCACGAATCCAAGGTTAGAATGGGCCAAAATCAGGCCAAATTAAACACATAGAGTGAGCTCATCACAAATAAATACTCCACTCGACACTTTCCATGTATCGCTCGCTTTCAGAAATCTTTGGAAGGCTCTTAACACTCGTCTTTCTTCAGTGCGTTTACCTTTGCCACTATCGGAATAATGAAGGCGGTGTTTGTGAATGTTGTTCATACATTTAGACAGACCGCGATATGCGCAGTGATCTTCAGTTTGTGCATGAAAGGAATCGCGATAGTTAGCAAGTATTGAGCATGGGCATCGCCCAAACATATTGAAATAAACCGCCTTATGCAAAAATCAATCGATGGATTGAGCCATATTATTGGTGCTACTGGGCACTTCGATTGTTTTTGTTGAAGTAATAGACAATGTACTACTTATATTGTGAGTCATATTTATTCACCTAGGTGTACATGCACCTGCTTTATAACAGTAAAAAGAAACAATTCCTCCCGCAGTTCGGAATGGTAACACGGTGAGGGTAAAATGAAATTGCGTTGTACATGCCTGGGGCAAAGGCCACTGCAATTCAGTTATGGTGCTCTCTTTTTAACATGTTCATATGACTAGTTAGGTAAGCAAAGTATCGGTGCTGTGGCAGTTTTTTTTTTATTTCTAGAATGTTGTGTACTAGGACACCGAAATAGCTAAGGTATATTCCGCTTTACTCTCTCCACGATAACACATTTATGACAGAAAGAAGAAACAAGATTAGCTGGAGTGCATGTTTTTGAGCCCTCGGCTTTGGAGACACTGTAATTATGTGTACTAGTCAGCATTTCTCAGGGGTATGAAATTTTTAATGGTTGTACAGCTGCCCTACATCTATCTATCTATCTATCTATCTATCTATCTATCTATCTATCTATCTATCTATCTATCTATCTATCTATCTATCTATCTATCTATCTATCTATCTATCTATCTATCTATCTATCTATCTATCTATCTATCTATCTATCTATCTATCTATCTATCTATCTATCTATCTATCTATCTATCTATCTATCTATCTATCTATCTATCTATCTATCTATCTTTCTGTCTGTCTGTCTGTCTGTCTGTCTGTCTGTCTGTCTGTCTGTCTGTCTGTCTGTCTGTCTGTCTGTCTGTCTGTCTGTCTGTCTGTCTGTCTGTCTGTCTGTCTGTCTGTCTGTCTGTCTGTCTGTCTGTCTGTCTGTCCATTTCTGCCTCTCTACGCCTCTCTCTCTACGTCTGTCTCTCTACGTCGTTCCCTCTACGTCTGTCCCTCTACGTCTCTCTCTCTCTCTACATCTGTCCCTCTACGTCTGTTCCTCTACGTCTGTCCCTCTACGATGTCTCTCTACGTCTGTCTCTATGTCTGTCTCTCTGTCTGTACACATCTCAGCGCGCATTATCAGCGCGTCTATCAGGGCACAGTCAACAGAACTAAATTATGAAATTTTACGTGCCACAACCACGAACAGATAATGAGGTACGCCGTAGTGAGGGGTTCCGCATTAATTCTGAACATGCACTCAACGCATGGTGCGCGAGCGTTCTTTCATTCCGCCCCCATCGAAATGCTGCCGTCGCGGCCGAGATCGAACCCGTGTGACATCTAGCTCAGCAGCTTAACGCCAAGGCCACTGGGCTACAGTGCCAGGTGTGAAGCAAACAAGTGTACAAATACAAGGGAGGATGTTCACTGGATTTTAATGACTCTACTTCTATTTTTGTGCTATTTCGACGACTCGGGTTTTTTTTCGGTCTTTTTCAGGTACCTCCATCGTTCGAGAAAGTGCACCCCATTCTCCGCGACGAAGACCAGCTGTACCACTCGTCCCTAGCAATGACTTTCACGGCCGAACCCCGCCACTTCACCTACGGCATCATGAAACTGAAATGTACGGCCACTGTGTCCGAGGCATACTCGTTATCCAGCGAAGAGATCGTCGCTGCACAGGACGCCAAAAGCACGCGTAAGTGAATCGTTTTAAGCATCTTTTGTCTTCAGTAAGCTCCGGAAATCTCTCTAAACGTGCACATTACATGGGTGTTGGCTCTTGGCGCGCCGTGGCGCTAATGTCTTCCTCTTTTCCCTGACTACCTGCGCTAAGTTGCTTTCCAAGATAGCTCATTGTGCCTAGCTCTACTGGAAGCATATACATAGGGCATTTCACCAGCAAAACACCGTTAGTTTTAGCACAGCGCAGATGTAACTTGGTGCAGACGAGTATCAGAATGAGCAGCGCAGCTGGTAACATTTTCTGACACTTTGCCTAAAGAGCTGTGTTTAAATCATGCGCCGAAAGCTTTGTGACCGACACTATCCCTGCAATATGCTGGCGTAAGCTAGCCGATCGTGAGATAATGATAGCAAGGTAATCTTCTACATCGTATTGTTTGAATAGGAGAGCCCGTGCAGCAGTTCTTGCTGCGATGGTTTTATTTCAGCGTCACAAGATGTCCTCACTAGCGCCTTTATTATGGGGAAAGACTTAGACTCACGGCACGAAAATTGGGCTCATGGGATGAAAATTTGACCGTCCGGCCTTACACCGTCCGGCATTGTGGCACCAAAATTCAGTGGCACCAAAACTAGGGTTCGAATCCGCGACCTTTGGTGGGAGTCGAACCCACAACCTTTGGTGTTAATTATGGCAGAGTGAATAAAGGCGCAGTTCATTAATATATATTTAATTAAGGCATTCGAACCCATGACATTTGGTGGAAATTGAAAACACGACCTTTGGTGTTAAATAGGATGAAGTTCATTGAGGTAGAGTTAGTTAAGGCACTCGAACCAACGACCTTTGTTGGGAGTCGAACACACGACATTTGATGTTAATTAAGGCAAAGTGAATTTAGGGACAGTAAAGACATAGTTCATTGAGACATTCGAACCCATGACCTTTGGTGGGAGTCAAACCCTCTACCTCTGGGGGAAGTCGAGCCCACTTGGAGATATGGGCGAACCAAGTTGGATTTCAGTTGACATCGTGAAGGCCGAGAGTCGAACCCACTACATTTGATGCTAATTAAGACGAAGTCAATTAAGGCACAAATAATTAAAATGGACTTGATTAAGGAACTCGAGTCCACGACCTTTGGTGTTAATTACAGCAGAGTGAATAAAGGCACAGTTCATTAAAATAGAGATAATTAAGGCACCCGAACCAGCATTCACGACCTTTGGTGGGAGAAAACAAGTAATAGGAAGTAACAACGCACTCGAATGATAATGTCAAGCAATGTAATGAACGTCTCGTGAGCGCGAAAGCTTTCGCCTTCACCCTCTTTAGCGTATGCTAAAGTGACTGTCAACTTTTCTCAGATACGTCCTTTATAGTATTCCAGTGCACGTCTAGGCTAGTAGAGTTCAGCCAAGTTAAATATTTCTAATTCTGGTACGCCTAGCATTTACACCTTAACCCTTTGGCCGCCAACCCCGAGCTGTGCTCGTCACACGAGTTTGCACCAATATCGCCAACGGCGAGTCACACTCGTCCGGCCCGATTTTCCGCTCCTTCCGCCGCCAAAGACGTATAACGGTCGTCAATTGCTTTGCTGGCAATTTTCAACCCTAAATGGCGGTAGTTGTCTATGAAAAACTGCATTTCGTGCCTTTCGCACGTGTTTTAAGCCTGGCAACAGTCATTTCATAATGGCGCTTCGCAAGAAGAATGCCGGTGGCGGCGATGCTCCAAGAAAAAGAGGTGCTTCTTGGACCAGTATATAAAGAAGCGTTAGTGACGACATGGAATTTGTGTCGGACAGCGACTCGGACGTTGTCTTTACCCTGGAGATTGCTTCAAATGACGACGAGAGCGACGGCGATGACGACAACTACGACGATGACGCATTGAGCAGTGCACGTGTGTGGCGGCGCGTGAACACCGATAACCCGCCACCTGCGTCTCCGTGGTTTCCCTTCTCTTCAGTGCCTGGAATCTTGCGGCAGCCCACTGACGAGAATGACATTCTCGGCTGGATTCATGTATTCTTTGACTGGAGCCTCATTTACCTAATCGTCACGGAGACAAACCATCATGCGGTAGCATACGTTGCTGCTCGGCGTTCTACATGGAAACCGGTAGACCGCGATGAGATTATGGCCTTCCTTGTGGTCTTAATATTGCAGGGTTTTGTCGGCAAACCTCAAGTTGAGATTGGTAAGCAAAGGAAGTTTTGGAGACACCAGTGTTGAGGAACAGTCGGGCTTTGTGTGACGCCATGCTTCGAAATCTACCACACAAAGAGCGACTATTAATCACGAAAGATTTTGCTACGATGAAGCAATGTCTATGCAATTTTCAGTGTGCTACCGTGTATTGCAACAAATAGATACTTCGACTTTCACTATGTTCTGACCCATTACCACGGCATGCATTGAGGGAAAGCCGCCCTCAACAGCAGTTTTTCTTCTTTCTTTTTAAATTTCTGTGCTAATTCTAAACAGAAATCAACGATCTAATATATTTTCAGAATCAGAATTGCATGGAAAAAATTATGACTACTTAAAAAAATTGGCGATTTTGGTACGTTTTTCGAAAGGTAAATTGGCGGTTAAAGGGTTAAGTTAACAATCCGAAGAGCTCCCCACATCAGCTTACGCGCCCTTCCGATAAGTCGGTCGTGCGTTGGTTAGCGTCTTATTTTCGGCACAAAGGAGACATCTTGCCTGTACTAGAATCGACGCCACCAGTTGCACCTTAATCAGAATGACAAAAAAAGGGAAAAATACTTCCTGCAGAAAGTTAATCTAGTTGGAAACTTGACGGTATTGAACATTTTCCAGCGAATTCCTTGTTCTTCAGTCCTAAAAGCGCTAGAAATATAAAAGAATGAACGAAACGCCAGACGTATTCCCCTTTAATTTGAAGCGTAAGAAAGATGACTGGCTTCGTCGCTGCCACTTGACCTCAATGTGGCTCGACAATACGAACTCTTCTACAAAACCATGGCGATAGATACAGAGTAATTGCGTCAAATTCTGAAGCACGGACTGATAATGATGACGAGTCCTTCTCTAACGTCGCTTGACATTTCGGTCGAAAGAGGGATTCCACCCACGTTTTGCTGTTACCATTTCTCCCTCGTTCTGTCGCAGGTTCCGAGGATGACAAGCCCTCGATCACGGGAGGCCAGGCGAGCTACCACGTTGGCGACCTGGTGAACGTGACCTGCAGCTACTCTCGATACGGACGACCCGTAGAACTCCAATGGCAACTGAATGAGAGAGAGGCGGGTGCACCCATATTGCCTTGAAATTTCCACTGCCGATTATAGCTGCGACACAGGCCCGGCATGATATGATTAAAATAGCATATGTGCCGTCTATCTAGCAAACAACTTCAGAAAGCTTGTCGTAAATTAGTATATTGCGACCGCCAAATCGTACTTAGCTATGCAGCAGTGCAGTTTGACAGCGACTCCTGTGCCATCTGTCGCATCTGGGTCGAAAGTCTGGAATGACTGGTGGTTGTTAGTGTATGCAAATAAGCACTAGCATTTCGTTTTTAATTAACCGACTTTTTTTTTACCAGGCTTTTTTAACCCGGCTTTCGAATTCACTTTCGAAATGCTCTAAGTTCGCTGACCTGCAAAGATCCGCTGTAGGCCTTCCTCTCACGTACGTTTAGCCCGACCAGGAACAAAACAAAACGAGGGATCTCTCGTCTGTCGATCATACGGCATATTCCTAAAAGGCGCTCAGGGGAAAACACACGGACAATAGCCACCTGTTTTTTAAGCGTGAAATGCTTTTAGCTCCCGTTGTGGGCGACCTTGAAGTGACCGTGAGCCAAAAGCCAGAGCCGTTATTGCGGCACTCAAATGAGAACATCGGGAGACTCAAAGGAGAACATCCGGCCACTTAAACGAGCAAATCGAGGTCAAGTTGGGAGAACAAAACAAGATCACCCGGGCAATCAGTAAAAACATAAAAAAATGCTGTCTCGGCTCCCCAACCCTTTGCACAAGACCGCATTACATACGCTAATTACTACCCAAACAAGTTACAAAAATATTACTTCCGACTTTCTTTTTTTCATTTTAGGGGTTCGTACGTGCGCTCTCGTTTGAAACAGAGCGAAAACGTTCCACAAATGCAGAACGCTAAGAGAGAACGCACTCTTAGTGTGTTTGTTTCAGGTATTTCGGGAGTATTAGGTAGAAAATTTATTTTAAGAAGCGTAAGTGTAGGGGATGTTGGCATCATTCCTGATGTCAACTATTTCTTTTCCCTTAGCCATACGAAGAACAACCTCGTAGGTCTTCCCTAGAAATATTACCAGTAGAGCAAACAAGAAGTAAGCAAAATTCTGAACGTATTTACGCATAGTTCTAGAAAAGTTGAAGGGAACGTAAGAGGTACGAGCAGGTAATAATTAACAGTTTGTTCCAAAGTAGACGGCACATAAATTCATACGTATCACGCGTTCACGAAGAGTTTACACACACCTAAAGTAGACATTTTACCGTAAAGCCACGCGAAGAAGCCCGCTTTCGTAATTTTGCATATTGTCTCTATACGACCAACGTTAAACAATGACCACGATCTTGGCGGTGCAGGTGTCGAACCGGTACCTGGTCCACTATCCGATTCAGCGGCTCGAGTCCGGACGCCAGGTGACGTCGCTGGGACTGCGCTTCACTGTGCGGCCCGGACACTTTGTGCACGACGAGATGCGCATCAAGTGCATGGCCGCGCTGCCGGGCGCCGCCAGGGGCTCGTCCGCCTCCACGTCCTCCTCGGCAGCTGGCGCGAGCGGCGACTCGTATTCCGAGAGAGAGTTCGTGCTCGGTAGCAGCCATCGTTCGTCAGGGCTTCATGTGCCTGGGCACTACGGCGCTGGTGAGGTCCTCTGCTGACGGCATAAACTACGACAGCGTCTTGGTTGATTTGTTCGTGAAGTTTAACGTCCCAGAGCAGCTATCAGGCTATGAGAGACGCAGTATAATGCACGGATCCTGATACACCACCTGCGTTCCTTTAGCGTGCGCCTTAATCTAAGTACACGAACGTGACTTTTTTTAACCACTGAACTATCTCGGCGGGTAACGGCAGCACTGTTAATACCATGCTATACGTTGTAACTGATAGGTCAGTGTGCAGCTTTGGGCTTCAAAGGCGCTACTGCGTTTGATGCAGTGGTGGTATATGGTGCGGTGGGATAATGCATCGCATCACAAATTGTGATTGGGTCACACTTGTGACCCTGGGCACCGTGCTATGTTGCATGTCTGTATACGTGTGTAAGATTGATATTGTGTGTGAATGCGTGGCTTCTTGAGGAAGCGTGTGTGCGACAGTGCTCACACAGATAGTTTTTGTTGTTCGTCCTTTCTTTCCTTCTTTTTCTTCCTTTTCATTTATTTTCTTGGTTTTTCTCTCAACTTTCATAACCCTTTTTCTCTCCCTCAATAGACGGTAGCCAACTAGAGATATCCTCTGGTTTATCTCCCTGCCTTAAATACTTTACTTGTATTTCTTTCTTATGGGGCGCAAGACATTGGACGTATAAATCCGACCGCTGACCTGAGCATGACCTAGAGGCTTCTACATCTCGTGAGCGCTGAGATGTGTTTGTGGGCAGCAAGTTATCTAGATTTTAAGGCAATGAAAGGAATTATGAGAGAGAGAAGTGGTTCTTGTGGGGAAGGAGGAAAGACTAGCACTATTTTCTGCAACCCATGCGGGAGCACGGCTCAGCGCCGGCAGGGGGGCGGAGATGGGATTAAAAGAGAGAGAGGGTAGGAGGGAGAAAGGTAGAGGGTCGTAGAGATGGAAGCGAAGTAGTGGCGGATCAGGAAGCCCGGATAATGCAACGATTCTATTCCAATGCTTTTCCTCACCCATGTTATGACGAGGATCGGGCAGTCGTGAGCGCTGGATTATATGAAAATAATCTATTCGAGCGAAAGGAATCGCTACATTACACAGGCAACACTTTAATCGAACACAGTAGGAGGCGTACTTAAAGCTCATGCTTGTTAAGACTCCATAGGCACTAAAGCGCAGAGCCACCATTATCATGTGAAAGAAGTTGACACCATTGTCTTAGGGGTTGCTACAGTAGCTCTTAATCTATGGCGAAGCACACCCAACTAAGTTCCTGTTTCCAACAGACCAAGCTATTATCACTGGGTCCTTTCGTGAGGCGCTATAGCCTTCATGCGATGAGGCACTTGGACATCTGGTTTCTTCAAGAATTCTTTGTATCAACGTTTTGCTGTATGATGTATCAGTGAGCATTGAAACGAGTGTCTGAACCCTAACTGTATATTCTCTATTTCTTTGACAGTTGCTGATTCCAATGGCTCGCCGCCTTTGAAGTCACTGTCTCTCTTCCTCGAAAGCTCAGCGACATTGCTCCTTTTGACGCTACTGCCGATGGTTTCGTGAAGCAGTCTTGACTGAAGATCAAATTCAAGAGTTTGTTGTATACCCTTCCACCGACTTGGGTTCACGTGTTTCCAAAACACCGTATTTACACATGTTCAATTTTCGATGTGCTTCACATCATTTACACAGTTGTCTTGCGCATGAAAAACAATGTACATAAATCAGTGCCTTCGATTCGCGTCATCGATGACATCGTAAACGATCAAGGATGAGTGAGTGCTGCAAGAAAATTGTGAATAATCACGAAACGGTACATGCAATTAATGCTTCCCAAATGACAGAAGATGCGCGCTTTTTAAGCCATGACATCACACTGGAAGGTTGAGAGCCTATACATTTCACAATGTACGGCTAGAACGGCTAGAGCGATTGTTTTTTTCATGGCATAGTTTTCAGCGGAAGTGACGGCCTTGCTTGATGACGTCACACTGAGTGCGCATAGGTATTCTGTCATCTGGGAGGTGTCTGTGCCATGCGCGTTGCCATTGTAGAGGCTCGTAAGGCAAAACTAGATTTTTTTTCACTAGGCTTTCAATTCGTTTCTCTCATCTATGGCACTGCACGGGAATGCAAGCGATGAATATATGGTACGATGCTAACTGTACTGCAGCTATATTATACTTGAATAAATAAAAAATTTGTTCATACTACAAAAAATAAATAGTGCAGCACTGTCACCCCCCCTCCCCCCCCCCCAGAAAAAAGAGAAAGGTGGCTGCTTGGGTTATTAAGTCTCATTAAGAAAGGGAGCAGCTTAACTACAGTCCAGAATAGTAAAAGTGAAACATCTGCACGATATTTTACTCTTCTGATACAAAAAGAGAAAGAGTCGTTTCAAGAAGAGTTACAACCTCTTGGTTAGTTGGACTGCTTTCCTAGGTTTTATTTAGTTATGTTAATGCAAGAATTCTAGTTTGCATTCATGCCAGTACGAATGTTGGCAAATGTGACGCATTCTTGTGACGCAATATGTGAAATGCGGGGTTATGTGCTTGGTATAGTCTTGCTGAAACTGAATCGGTTAAGATGAAAATTAAAATGGGAATGCATTTGAAGGCAGCATTACAGTTTATTTAGGACGTCTACTTTGTCACAAAAAGTGTCCTACATGTTGTACGTCTTTCGCTCTCGATATATCTGTTCATCCTACTGCACACTCTACTGTGTTCGATTACATTACATTCAGCGTGTTGTACACCGTTTGGATTCTATTTTACACGTGCTGATGCTCAAGATGTACTAGAATTTCTCAGGAGGTACCAGTAGCAGTCAATGACCTTTCTCAACTGCGGTGGTTCGTAAGTTGAAATAAGTTTACATAATAGAACCACATAATTCTCGTAGTGTAATCTCAATTGACTTCTGTTTAATAGTTTGCGTTCTTGTTAAATGGAAGCGTTTCACTGGCAGCGTATAGTACGTGCTTTTTGAGCTGAATGTACATTTCCGGATAAGGATTATGCGAATTCAAGCAGGCTTCCATTATCGGAAAAAAGTTGTAACGTACACTGGTAGGGAGTTGCCTGTCCTTCTTCAACATGCTTTCGCTCCAGTAGACAGCAGTGGATCGTGTATGTCGGGGAGCTATTGACAAGCATTTCAGAAAATAATGACTGTGACTGTCGTTAAGCGGTATTAAGAAGGAAATTACAAAAAAAAAACTCTTCGGTGTACCTTCATCGTACAAAACCGATAATATTTAATATATTAGTTTGATGTTACGCAAAACATTTTTTCATTCCACCACTATTCGCGCGAAGCTTGCTTTTTGAAGTCCTAAACATAATCTCTCATGCCATGAAGCTGTCTTCTGTGTCATAATTTAGGGCCACATATGTTAAAATTGATCCCGCGATGGGGTACTTTGAGTCGACCAATGGTTACGCACCAATTATTTACAATTTTTTTCTAATGCGAGAAAACAGACCGGTTTAGCTGTTTTACATCCAAAGTTTTCTTGCTTGATGGTACTGACGGGCAACATGCTAGACTGCAGCGTATTATTTTTCACCTATTTGTTTTACGTATACACAAACAGAAAAAAAGCGCATTGTTTTGAAGACTTGATTGATGTGTTTCCTTACACATAGGTGTTATTCGCGATGTTCCATTTCTGCAGGTCATATGTAAATAAAAGAGTTGATCAAACGGACTTGTGCTGAAGTACTGCGCGTTAAGCATTACGAGGTTAACCGAAAAAATGATGTTCATTGTAGGCTGGCTAATGCTACTTGATATGACCTCGACGGCTCCGCAGACGTTTACGCATGTGTACTATTGCCACTGTAAATAAATACATGTAAAAATCTGTACATAAAAATTTTCCTTTCATTACAACCAGCTGTTGTTTGGTATTATTGCTCAAGGAGCCAAGTATGCGCTCTTTTTGGAAGTCACAACTACGTCACACAGCAACAACGAAGCTTCAATGACTGCTTAGCGGTCGAGTTATGCACGGTAGCGACGAGGAAATATTTCATTTGGAATGGCGAATGGCTGTTTTTCAAGTAAGCAATAAGGATATCCCTCCGTAGAAAGCTATATGTTGCCAATAAACATAATTGAACATTTCCTGCTTCCTGTGAACCTATGTGTCTGCATACATCGCCGAGTGGCGCGTGCGAGTTTGTTATTTAATGAAAGAAAAACGCCCATCAAAAAATCAAAAGACTGTTGCGCGAGTTGAGCGCTGATGTATGAAGAGGGTAACCAACGCTGACTAATGATAAAAACATATAGCCTGTATAAAATCCAAGAACGTTAAGCAAGAACGTGCTTTGAAAGCTGTTTTAGAGGGATCAGGGGTAATGATAAACGAAACGCATCAAGGAACTCAACACCGATAATATGTGACGAACACTGGCGTACTTGTCACCTCTTAAAGGCTGCACTTTTTCGATAACGCTGCACTGCGACTATATTTTGGCTTAGTGTGGGGCAAAGCCTGCTACTACCCACGCCAGCAGAAGCTCGTCTGATCTCTGTGCATAGCGGATCAGAAGCACCAAGGCATGCAACGAACCTGCGTGCATTTTCTAAACTGGTGGAACTTGTCCGCTGCGGCGAACGCATCGCTATTGCTGTGTCTTTTGTGTCTTCCGACCGCGTACATCCCACATCAAAAGTATGCGGAACACGGGTCCTGCGAAAAACTGGGACAGACGCTCGTGTGATCAGCTAGCCGATACTTGTGAACATACTTAAAACGAAAGAAATCACTTTCAACTGTCACCGGATGCTGAATAAAGAATACTTATTGGTAAGCTCAATACATAATTAAAACGAAAGCAATACATAAAGAAAACTGCGGTAGAACTCATCTCACAATGACTGTCCATGGTAATGCGAATAGCAATCGAAAAATGTAGCGACAGATCATATTGCAGAAGTCACGTTTATTTCAAACGCGCAGTGGTCATTATGACACTTTCGTTGCTTCGGTTATATGCCACATACTCCGATATCGTCTCAATTTTCCACGGCACTCGCTTGCCAAGGCCGCCATGAGCATAGGAGCATGACGACGACTGTAAGATGCCCACGCAGTGACGATGGCATGACGAAGAAAGAATGATATAAAACAAACGACAAGGGCGTATGACGACGACGGCATGACTAAAATGAGATGTCATTATTTAAATTATGACGATGGCACAACGACGACTACGTAACGACAACGACATGATGACAATGAGACGACGACGATTGCATGGCGACGATGGGGCGATGATGACGGTATAACGTCTTACGGGTGAAGAATTCGGAATGACGACGATGGCATGACCAAGGCGGCATGAAGACAACGGTATGAAGCCAATGTATGATAGCATCTGTCTGACGCTGACGCAATGACAACGACGGTATGGCAACTGCGGCATAATCACTATGGATCGACGAAACTGGTATGACGACGACGGCATGACGACAACGGCATGACGATGCTTAAGTGACGAAATTGATGAAACGACAACGGGAACATAATGGCATGACGACAATGGTGACGACAACGGCTTGACATGAGTCGTATGTCGAAGTTACAATGATGACGATGGCACGACCGCGATGGAATTCTGATGACGGTATGACAACGAATGCATGACGATAACTGTATGACAGTGGTGCAGAGACGACAGTGGCATGACAACGGTATGAGGATAATGGAATGGCGACGAGCGTATTATGACAATAGCGTGACGATGACTGTATGGCGACACCTATGTGACAACAATGGTGTGACGACGACAGCATGACGAGAGTCAGATGAGGAAGCTGGAGCGACGAACGATGATGGCACGACCACTACGGCATTACGACGACTGTCTGACAATGGAGGCGCGACAGCGACTGTCTGGAGATGACGGCATGATAAGGCAGCATAATCACGTTTTAATGACAACGATATGATTACAATACAATGACGAAGAAAGATTAACGTCGATGGAACGAGGAAAGCGCTACGACGATGACGACGATGCAACGAACACGACAGCGACCCGACCCATGACGCATACTCATAGTGTCCCCAGCCATTAAACAACGTGGACCATTGGGTCGGAGTAGGAGCGACGATGGCAGCGTGACGTACAGGCGATGTAGGTATACCGAATAAATGAATAAATAAATAAATAAACGAAGCTGGAATGACTAGGATTGAACGACCATGATGCATCACGATCAGAAGCACACACCTATTGGGCCAAGCGGGTAAAGAACTTGGGCCACTGGGTCGGCGTAAGAGGCTAGCTAGGTGTATATATTAGCTCAAAACGGCTGAAGTAGGCAAATAATGCTGTTCGCATAAAAAAAAATTAATGCTGGAGCGTATGAAATGCTGAATGCTCATGCATAGACGAGGCATGGCGCAAATTTAGAGTACGTCATTTCTCCCGCCTCATCTCCCCTGTTCATGGTTGTCTGTCTGCAGTTGTCTGCGGTACCTTATTTGGATGTATGAAAACGCAGAAAGCCTTTTGCCGCTTTCACTCCGCACGGTGAAAAAGCAGACATCAACATAATTCGAGTTCCCTGATTCGTCTGGGTTGAGTGTGATGCTGCTGTCGTAGTAATAATTAACGAGCATTCACCGACGCTCTCCAGTGAAGAGCCTCATATCGGCAGGCCAAACAACGAGAGCCATTGCTAATTTGCAGCGGCTGGCAAACAACGAGGCGGTTATTAGTTTTTCTTGCCCTGCTGACGGGGCACTTGTGTTTACGGCAACGTGGTTCACTGCTGCCCATTCTATTACGGTCCTCATTGGAATATTCTGCTTTTCGAGAGCACTTTAATGACTTTTGAACTTCATATGCGTTCATCTTCACCACATTTCCTAGTGTCTTTGATTCCTCGTTGGTTCCGAAGGGTTCACTTTGATTCCTCTTTGGAACGAACAAGAATGAGGGAGAGGGAGATGAAATGCGGAACGCAGTGAGCTCAGCCCAAAGGGCAGCATCCAGTTCGCTATACCTTACACTGAAGGAGGGCTGAGGGGAGACAGAAATGTGGAAAGGAACTTGCAGTGAGTTTAACTTGCCGGCATCTAAGCAAAGTCACGCAAGTTTTTGCTGATTCTTATATGTTACCAAAATCATCCTCCTGTCCTGCGTTTCTATCAGATTCGCGAGTTTATGATGTCTGCAAGTACTTATATTCATCACGTATATGACTTCAGTATTTGTCTCGTCATCATGCGAGCATTCGCTGTTAGAACACACTAATATAAAAATTGCACTGTCCACAACGGGCCACTTATCTTGTACTTTCTGTTTTCGGACGCTTCCTTCACCTTCGACAGACCGTTCTTTGAAATAAATGAAGCAAAAATTCGAAACAACTATTTGTTGGAAGCCAGCGCTGTGTGTCTCATCTCCGTGTTCGCGTAAAGTTGCGCTGTTCGATGCTAAAGACACCTCTGGAAATAAGGTTATGTTAGTACGCAATTTAGTATGTTGTTATAATTACCGTGTCACCAGTTACTAGTAGTTACCATGTTTATATTTACGTTTGTATTAATATGTTAATATTGTTACGTAGGAAGACGCAGACGAAAAGCTATGTACAAGTATATTTACAAGAAAATACGCTGCGCTTGGCCAAGAGGCAACAGTCCGCGCTAGCTTCTCATCGTCGTCGTCGTCTTCGCACTGATCGCCTTTTCGTGATCGCACATATTGTTCCGTAGCACTACCCCCGGCTGCAAAAGCGCCGTCCCGGAGCGACTAAAGATCGGACTCGGAAGCAGTGTAGTAGGCCTTGAGCCTACTGACATGCACGACATCACTTGATGCCAGAAGAGAGGACGAGGTTGAACCCACAGGAGCAATTTCGTAAGTCACAGGCGTCACCTCGCGCAGCACGCGGTAGGGCCCTGTGTATCGCGAAAGAAGCTTCTCTGAAAGTCCGACGTGACGGGAGGGCGACCACAGGAGCACGAGCGCACCAGGCGAAAACTGTACGTCACGATGGCGGGCGTTGTAATGACACTGCTGAGTGGCTTGTGAGGCCGTCAGTCGAGCACGGGCAAGCTGGCGTGCATGGTCGGCGAGGGCGATGGCGTCGTGCGCATACTCGCTTGTTGAGATCGCAGCAGGAGGAAGTGCCGTGTCTAGGGGCAAGGTAGGTTCGCGACCGTACAGTAGATAAAATGGAGAAAATCCGGCGGTGTCGTGCCGGGAAGAATTGTACGCAAATGTTACGTAAGGAAGGGCAATGTCCCAGTCGTGGTGGTCTTTGGAAACGTACTTATATGTTAGTACATTAGTGGACATTATGTAACTATGCCACCATGAAACTTTGCCAGTGAGAATCAAAATTCTTTTGTTCGCGAAGACTTGGGTGTTTGTAGTGCATGGAATGAGTTTACCAGGCGGCAAATGAGATGTAAAGGTGAGTCGCTGTTTGTTATAATAAATGGAATATATAAAAGTCAATCTGGTATTTGTTGAAGGATGTATTTTTAAAATTATTATTGAACTGATTTACACATATCGGGGAGGACAACGGTCACGTGGAAAAGACAGGAGATGGAACACGGAACCAATGATGAGGGGCACTGGAACAGCAATAGTCTTTTAGATGTATTCCTTTAGCTGCTTCTCACGAAAGAATCAGGGCAGGGAAGCTAATACGACCCTTTTCTTGCGGTGGGTCTTTGTAAGAGCCGAGCAACAAGTACAGAACTTCCTATATTGCAGTGTGCAATTTACTTCGGCTAGGTTCTTCTTAAGGGCCCTAATACTACAGGTCACAACAGGATCATTCATACAACATCAAATCAATACGGCATCCTAATGCACGAAATAGTAAAATTCTTCATGAAACCAAACCTGCCTCAAAATTTCACGCGCTAAAGAATACTAAACTATATAGACTACGCGGGCGCAATAGCAAACTAGCGTTGCGAAATATTCGCAACATCTTGAAATGCTACAGTTGTGTTTCAAATCTGCAGAAGAAAGTATAGAAAATAAGAAGTTTGTGTGTACAGGCCAGATGCTTCATAAAATGCTTTCGAATGTTTTCTTTTTTTTTCAGACATCGGGAAGATGCGATAATTAGGTGATTTCCCGGGGATTAATTTTACTGCGAAGGCGTGCACATCATAATGACACGTGCTAACAACTACGCATGCACTTACGAAAAGTTTTAACCGAGAGAGTCAGGCGTCCGATACCAATTGCAAGAAATTACGTCCGTTATCCGAGGAGGTCATATCGGGTTAGAAACAAGCGAGACGTTGGAAATATAAATTTATTGAGCGTAATCAATTACGGCTGACTTAACCCGGAAAAGCCGAACCTGAACTGACGATGAGCCCAGATGCAACGACCTTAGCAGGCATCCGTGATTGAAGTGACTGTTTACGTGCCACCGTCAGGCGAGCATGAAGCGAGCGTCCTCGTCAAGGTTCAATCTCGCTCGCTCGATTCGGGCTCGTCAGACGGTGAAGCGTAAACAGTTAATTCCCTGGTGGGCGTCTGCTAAGGGTCGCGACATTTGCGCACTGCGGCAGACAGGTTCGGCTTTCTCTGTGAAATCAGCCGTAGTTCATTAAGCTGAAGAATCTAGCAGTTGTACCTTCTTTTGTTTGACTTGAAGTTATGAGCTACTCAGATGACGGGCTTCAAGTCTTGCATGGGTATGAAATGTCAGACCATTTCGATTAAAAAGGCAATCAGCCTAGTTTTCATAATTACTTGCCTATTATTACGTCGAGCTATATTAAAATGTCTGCCTTTGTGATAAAGTACTCCATAAGAAATCGCCCGTACATACTGTCTTGGTTACGGGCTGAACTGTATTCAGTAAAAGTAAACTGCTTGCAGTTCTGATATGTTAAACTAAAATCTGTCAATTCAAGGACTTTGAATTAACGAAGTTCTAGTGTGATCCGTAAGCAGATATATAGGCACGCATATTAGGTGCCGACGTGCGTATGTCAACTCCAATGAGCGCCTAAGTTAGGCGATGCCAGAGTAATTCATATTTCTCTCTGCCTCTCCAAGAGTCATGAAATTGTTTTTTACTTTCAAAGCAATTGCGCAATTTCGAGCGCGGCGACTTGAAGGCAGTCCTAATAACGACCAAGCGATTGGGCTCTTGAAAAGCCTTAGACGCCACCGCGGAACATATTTTGCACACGAACGACGCGTTCTTGTTGTGTGGTAACTAGCTATACAAGTTCTATATAAAATACCTTAATCTGACTGCCTATCTCTTCTTTCATGTAAATACTTGCACCTTCGGCTATGCTCAAAGACACCTTTAGTTCCTTAACAAAGTGACAAACTTCCGCCACGACAAGCCCAAGTAATTCAATTACCCGGCTAACACAACTACAGAAAATACAAATGCTAAATTTATGGTTATAAAACTAGCACAAGACGTAGGCACCTCCCGTGGAAATGTTGGGGTTCGTCAGTTGTAGGCCTAACGCCTTTGAGGTAAGAGAGTGAGAGTGAACGGATTGTTAGTGGAGCGCACGCTCGGCGAGATCTCGCGAACGACTTTTCGAAATTGCCCACATTCCAACGGGATGGTATTTCCAGACTACCAGGCAGAGAGCACGACGAGCATGCCAGAAGCGCCCGAATTAAGTACGGCTCCGCATTGTTTTACCCAGCGTCGTATGGAGTCCTTCCACTGCGTGTAGTCTTCGGAACACATTTGCGTCGCACTCAGAATCACGCCCCTGTATAGGTTAGCTGCTCATTTAGGTTAGTCTAGACTTAGTTAAAATATTACTATTTCGTTCGTATCAGCGAAGCTGCCAGCCACTTATTCTTTGAGACTGCATACGCACGCATGTAGCTGCATCACCACGTCAGTCTCTCCATCCATGTAAGGAAGTGACAGCACAATCAATCAATCAATCGATCAATCAATCAATCAATCAATCAATCAATCAATCAATCAATCAATCAATCAATCAATCAATCAATCAATCAATCAATCAATCAATCAAAATTATTACCGTGCCCAGGAACAACAACAACATCATAAGAATAACAACAGACCGCTAGATATGGCAACTCAGTTCTGCGGAATTTTTTTTTTATTATTCAGGATAATTTGCCGCATAGGCTAAATAATAAAATAAAGTTATATAAGAGCTTCAAATTCTGCATCGTGCAAGAACTGCAGCAGTGCCTTTGCAAACTTGTCCATCGCCCAACGGTCGTAGTTTTCAAGTAGGTATGGTCTTGTTTAAATTTTAAGTCTGGTCACCCGCGTTCCAGGACACATCAAAATCGGGTGATGTGCCCTGGAAATACTTATAGTCTTCCAGGACTATACCATCCAGGAGCCGAGCACTTGGGGCACGCTTCTTGATCATCTTTTGTCGGTCCCGAAGCAAAAGTGACCGATGGTGTACGGGTCACTCCTACCCGGAGCTTCCGAAGAGATACTTTCAGCGCCCGGGCAAAATTACGGGGAAGAAACCAGACACAAGGGGGAATAGAGGCACGTATGTCCCATCGGAGGCTAGATTCCCGTGCGTGGTGTAGAGCCGAGGGATCCGACGGAAGGGATGTGAGTGTCTAAGACGGGGCACGTGATCGAGCTAGTCGGTCTGTCATGTCGTTCAAACTATTCTAGCCATGTACCCATTGCACCACAATACCAAGATGTGAGTATTTGTGAAGTATGTGGATCTCCTTACATATCTGGGGAACTTGTTATTTGCTTAAGGTGTTTCACTGCACTAATGGAGTAATTGTGAATTTGCACTCTCTTAGCATTGGGTACTGTACTCACTGCCTTGATGGCATCCTGCATGGCTTGCAATTCAAGTACTAACGAGTCGGGCGTATATGTCTCGTAGGTGAGAGGAGATAGAATTGCGGTGTGAGATGGCCTCACGAAAGCGACACTTCCTCCCCGCAGGGAAGCCATCACACCTGTATACAAGACACAGTGACCCTCATAGACGTTAGCCTCACTAGGGGTACATCGACGGTCATGTCCTTGGACCATCGTAGTTTGGTTTATAATGAACGGTGTATAACACCACGGGGAAAGTCGTCTTTCGGTGTTATCTGAAGAAGCCGTCTAGTAAAATGGAAATGCAATGCCTCTACCGCAGCATTAAACAAGAAAGGAAGTTAACCGAGGGGACCGATTTTCATTAGTCATATCATAAGAAGCCAACAAACACTGACACTAAGGACAACATAGGGGAAATTACTTGTGCTTGATAAATGAAATAAAGAAACGATAAATTAATGGAAATGAAAGTGGATGAAAGAGCAACTTGCCGCAGGTAGGGAACGATCCCACAGCCTTCGAATTTCGCGTGCGATGCTCTATCAATTGAGCTACCGCGGCGCCGTTTCCCCATCCACTTGCTTGGGTATTTACGTTTCCTAGTAGAACCCTGGGAGTGTTAGCCAGCGCCACTACTCACAGGGTTGTGACATTCCTTTATTATCATGCCTTGCTCACGTTGTGTCACCAGCCCTGAAACAGCATTAAGCGGAGCGTGTTCTTGCAGAAAAGAAATTGGTGTGCGTTCAGGAAGATCTGTGATCGCTATCATGGCTTCTCTATCCACGACCTCCAATCTGGCCCGCTGCTGCGCAGTCAGTCTATGAAACTGTGCCTCAAACCCACCGTGCTGGCGTAGTGGCTAAGGCGTTGTGCTACTAAGCCCAACGGCGCGGGATCGAATTCCGGCCACGACGGCCTCATTTCAATGGGGCTAAAATGCAAAGACGCCCGTGTGCCGTGCATTGCGTGCACGTTAAAGAACCTCAGGTGGTCGAAACGAACCCGGAGTCCCCTACTACAGCGTGCCTCAATGAAATCGTGGTTTTGACGTGTAAAACCCGAGAATTATTTTTAAAACTGTGACTGATAGACAATTCTTCGCTGGAGAAGTAAACGTAGCGCCCACCGCCACTCCTCCGGGTGATCCTGCGCACCAAGTGCAATGTTCTAGATATCAGTCGTATCTTTCGAAGCCAAGACATGCCGGTGCCGGAGTGATGAATGTCGAGCTCAAGCGCGCGCAGTTCTTCGGTCTCCGGTATGTTTGTTGGGCCAACCTTGAATGTAAAGGCTGTTCGAGAGACCTGCTTTCTGCAAGCCATATTAGCAACATGCATGTGGGATAATATTTCGAGGCCGGCAGCTTGAGCTTGAGGTAGGTACCGGCATTGCGTAGTCAAGTCCCTATGGGTTAACCACAATGTGACATGCGACATCATCCACGTGGATGAAGAATCTGATCTCTCCTACATCATGCAGTTTCCACGCAAAGGGCAAGAAAGCGATGTTGTAAAGCAAAGGCACAAGAGCAGACCCGTCAGGCACTCCCGGGCTCGATTCTAATGATCCCACCGGTTCTCCATCAAACGAACTCAAAATGTCCGTAAATAGAAAAGTGAATGAACCATTTTTTTTACACTGCTAGGGATGCCGATACTTTTCATGGTCTGGAGAAGATTCCCGTTTGATGTTGTCGCATGCTTTCGCGATATCAGTAGCAACCACAGTTCGCACAAGATGGCCACGGATGCGGAATACCGCAAGGTGGAGGACGGCTCAGAAAAAAAAATTGTCATCCACTTGAGCACAGATAAATGATTAGATTAGATTAGTCTGATAGAGCAGATTAATAGATTGATTGATTGATAATATTAGACTGATATAGAGATAGATAGGTAAACAGATAGATAAAAATAGATAGATAGATAGATAGATAGATAGATAGATAGATAGATAGATAGATAGATAGATAGATAGATAGATAGATAGATAGATAGATAGATAGATAGATAGATAGATAGATAGATAGATAGATAGATAGATAGATAGATAGATAGATAGATAGATAGATAGATAGATAGACAGATAGATAGATAGATAGATAGATAGATAGATAGATAGATAGATAGATAGATAGATAGATAGATAGATAGATAGATAGATAGATAGATAGATAGATAGATAGATAGATAGATAGATAGATAGATAGTGTGACTGCCAGCATGTAGCAAACGAGGATGCAGAAATGGTAAATGCTTTGAGCCTTAGTATAAGAATCTGAACGTAAATGTCAACACTTCCATTATCTCTTCAAAATGTATACTTGAAGTATTCGCCCATGGCGATGCGGTTGCATCAGTGACCTACGAAAACAGCGTACTTGACCGCCAACATTGGCATCGCGTGCTCGTAATATGTAATGTTGCAGACACGGATGAAGGCGTTGAATGAGCGTCCTACGGAAGAGAATTTCTCGAGGCAACTTCCATGCCGCGAAGAAACGGTAGCGTGACCGCGTGCAGCTTTTTATAACGACTCCTATTCCCCGCGGCCCACTCAGCTAAGAGCACTCGTAGAACTACAAGATGAGGTGGGAGAGGCACACATCTCGCAAGCACGATGGCGTGCTTAGAAGGCCTACGCAAGGCCGAGGTTCTGCCAGGGGGCATGGTAGACGCTTCCTGGCTCTCATCTCTCTCGTCGTGCTCTTGAAATATTTTCAACCTCAGCTATTCCTTCACAACAGCCAAGATCATCTGCCCCCGTTGTCTGCATCTTTCTATATATTTGTTTTGCATCCCGACAGAAAGACGGTGCCAGATCCCCAGGTCTCTACACATATGGAGCGAAGAAAATAGAGCATTAGCAGAATCCTGCGGAGGCGCTTCGGAAAATATGAACGCTTGGCATATTTATCTGCTTTACAATAAAACACCCTTACTCAGTCACGTCTGGCGTTGTCCACACTGTTACTAGAGCTAAAGTGTTAAGTACAAAGATATACCTGAAATATAACGACGGCGTCCGCAAGTTGTTCCATGGAGAAATCCGAAAGTACACAAGCCAAACGAAAAATTATGCAAATCCCATGCAGTTTGGGAATCATTGTTACGTGAAACGTTTTGCAGACAACTAGCTACCTAGCACCATTTGCGGTTCTGCGAAGCTTCTTCAGATGATCCAACGTTTTACTTGGCGTCATGCAATTGTATGTATAACCTGTTTCAATAGGATTTGAGCTCATCCCGAAGGCTGTGCCGTCTATAACAGCGTGTCAAAGCATCGTTACCCACGATGAAAGAATGGGAGACACTGGCACGCTCTCGCTTTTATAATGAACTTGTTAATATACAACTTGACGCACGCATAAAGACAGTGGTTAAGCTTGAGTAATCACATTCCCTGGCCTGTGGCCAAATGGAAGCTAGCTCGTACACACGTGCTCTCGCTGGTGCAATGCGGCGTGTCGCACGCACCAGACAGGTGAAAGAGTTAGCTCGTGTTGGCATGAAAGAAACAGGTCATACGGTTGGGTCATCGGGATGTTGTGCTGGGGGAAGGGAGTCCGACCCCCCTATCAGACCCTTGAAACCATAGGAGGCAGGAGCCTACTGCAAATAGCCTGGGATGAGTCAGATAATGCTTCGCAATAGACGGCTTCAAGAATTTGCACTGATTTACACTGCGGGCGGTCGCATGTACCACGTAAGCTGTACCACCATAGCTGCACATACCACCGTACCAGGATAAGCTAAAATAAACAACCTTCAAAATGAATACTGAAGCCATTTATGTAGATTCATAGTTGTTTTCAGCTATGTAGACAATGCGCAAGTATTTTACGGGTCCATTTGAATAGCTTGATCTGCCAGTCCAGGTTCTGATGCAAATATTATGAATCACTTATCGTAACTTAAGATGCTATTATCTGCGGAATGCTATCTTTTTTCGTATAATCTTGTATTGTGAGTGTTTATAAAAGAAGAACATGATACAAAAAAATCTGACATCAGTTGCTTTACACATCTTAGCAGAGTTGCCCTCAAACCGATCTTTGAAACATGACACCAACCTTCCGGAGTATCTGGGAAGCTTTTATGCCGACTAATCATGAAAGCACCTTCATACGCACAACACATTGCAGAAAATGCGCCCAATTCCTAAACAATAACTATTCGCAGGGTTTTTACACAATAGTTTTACAGCGTCTCTGTTACTTTAAATGGCAAAGTATAAGTGTATTGTACATATCTGTACCACACTCCTTCCCCCCGTACAGGGTAGCCAAAAGGAGCTACCTCTCGTTAGCCTCCCTGCCTTTACACGCTTTCTGTTTCTAGTAGAGAGGCCGCTATTCTCACACAGGTATCCTCTGACAAAAATTACCGGGTAGACTGTATCCGAGGCGCAGCCGCAGGCACGCTCAAGACGTGAAACGTCTTGAGCGTGCCACTGAGTGTGTATAGGCACCGGGGTACAGAAATGACGTAACCAAATGAACAAGTGACATATCTATTCACGCAATACAAAGCTAACATGCCTAACTTATGATACAGCTAGTGGGAGTCCTGCGGTGTTTTCTTTTTCTTTTCTTTTTCCTTTTTTTGCAATTGGGTTGGCTTTTTAGTCGTAGCGGGCTCACTGGGGTCGAAGGTAGAGGGCGCGCATTGGGGTCCCTCTGTCTGGCTGCGCGAGTCTCTTCACGCCATTTCTGGACCCTACGTGCCGAACGTAGGGGGCACCACAACCGAGCGACCATCAAATTCCGGCAGCAAACGACAAACTTGTTACGCCTGAATTGGCAGAGGTTTCATTTTTATCGGTTATAGCTACTGCGGCTGAGTTGTTATCCTCTCTCAAACGCGACCGCTAGCGCTCGGAGCCACAAACGTATTGCCGAGCTATGCTTCTCGGAACACCGAGCGAGACGATGAATTTGGCTCCGATTGCGTCACACGTGGCGAGACAACGGAGTCATCTGTGGACGTGACTGAGACACGACCGAGTAATGGCTTCTTTCCTCTACGCAACAATACCAATATAAAGCGCGTGGGCAGTACGATTGTGAAGATTTGCAAGGTGTTTGCAGAGTATTACATGTTTTCGTTACATGCAGCTTCAGAAGTGACCACCTATACGCTGATCGACCTGAAAGACGTTTCACATAAAAGAAAAAAAAAAGACAGAATAAAGAAGTACTTTTCTTCTGAGCGCTTTTCTGAGTGAAAAGAAGACGTTAAACATCGTATATATTTCTTAAGTAGACTGATAAGACGCCACAAGTAGAACTTCATCACGAAAAGTTTTTCTAATGACTGCGTTGTAATCTTTGCAATCTCAGAGCTACTTTGCGCTTACCTCTATGAAGTGCACTTTTCGGAATAAGAGAAGTGGTCAGAAAGTTCTCGTCTCGGCAGCGTTAATATAGTAACCAGAACTTGAGCACACGTTGCCTGCTATTAAAAAACCGAACCTCCAAACTTGCACGTCCACTTCTTCCGTGAGCTCTTCCCTATCGATAACGACTTCCACAAATTACCCCTGTAGCGTTGAACGAATGAACCAGCCTCAAATAAAGCTGCTGTACATTTGCTAGCCTTTAGTTATGCGTAAGTGATCTAGACAATGGTAAATATATGGGTAATTGCCAAATGGACAGAATATGTTTAACGTCTCAAAGCAAAGCAAGGGCAGTGCGGGACAGCTTAGTGGAAAGTTCCAGGATAATTTTGACCGTGTGGTCAAAATTAACGAGCACTGATAGCACTCTACAATTGTTGCCAGTCACGCGGTCACTAATGGCAATCATTAGGCACGTTAAGTTTGTTTGGCAAAGACCATTAAGCTAAGAGCGGGTGCGCCTACTAATAAGTTCAGCACACGTTGCGGAAATAGATTGACGAAAATATGTTCAGAAAGGCGTACAACAGTAATTGTTCGATATCATAACTAATAAACATGATAGCCAAATTGAAGTTCCGACGTACTTCTCCTAAAAGATCCCCCTCTTCGTCCACCTCCGTTCCAAGTAGAAAACGGAAAGAAACACAAAATGTGACACTGAATGCTAGAAATCAAGAGCAGAATAGCTCTCTATGCTGCCGCATTATATTGACGTCATTATCACCGCCACTGCTGACGATGCATGAACGCAGTACGTAATCAGTTAGCACAGAAGTTAGTGGCCTAAACACTGAGCTCGGAAGTAAGAAATTGAATTATTAACACCCAAATCTTCCGACCCTCGCGATTTGACTCGCACGAGTTTATTGTGAGTTTTCACTTCGTCTACTTGATGTGACGGGATAAGTGCTCGAAAACTCTTTAGCACGGGAAGACGTCGTCCATCATTGCGACCAACACAAGATCGCGTGAACACATTGAACATTAATGCGCAAAAAGCACTAGCACACAGACGCGAAAATAACATCGTGTCAACACGTACAAACGGCATCAAAGACGCGCGCATAGCAACAGCACTGCGGAAGGTCGATCCGTATAGTCGACGCACTTTAGGGACTATCATGAATTTCCCATCAATACTCTCCCTTGCTCCCTACATGCTGGGCCTTCTTTCTTTATTTCTTATTCCCCGCCCTCATCCACCACCCATCTAACACAAGAAAAAGCTACAGCTAAACAATAAAACACCGAATGAGAGAGAGAGAAAAAAACAAGAAAGAAAAACTGTAACATGAGATAAGGTGAGCCCCGTGCTATGCCTGAAGCTCTCCGGCTTTCTACAAATAAACGAAAACACCCACGTTGCCGAATCACTTGTCCTCTATGCGTTATTTATCTTTTTTCTGACAGTGTATAGCAACTTTTCTGCGATATAGACTCCACTCAGTTTAAAATGAAAAAATATGACACCATTTTCAGTTGTAGTGCGCTGGTTCTGGGACAGAGCCTATCCCAGGAGAAGTGCCGCTAGGCTCGAAAGCTGAGTCACACTTTTCTCACTTTTCACAGAGCAAAACATCTACAATAATCTGCGAAAGAGTCGTTATGTGATCATCGGATCTATGTAAACGACATATCTTTATTTACCTGATTCGCCTACGTTTCTTCCTATTGACTTCATCTGGACGCGAGCTACACGTTTATTAGAATAGCATACTCACGTGGTGAATACAAAGATCTGAGGTGCAAATCTTGGTTAGTCCTCTATATCGTTTTTTTTATTGCACTATTGGTGAGCGAGAACAAACTGAATACACAGATACGGTGCACGAGAAAGGTTAGAAACTCAGGCCTCGCTTCCTTCTGCACAATATCCTGATTCCTAAATTGAGATAACTTGCATAACATGTACGTCGGAGTCCCTGTGTGCACCAGACTGCATTTAAAAACGCGAAGCCCAAGTAATATTGACTTTACATGACTCATCTATAATGCGTTCAGCTGTGACAATGTCGCGAATGGCATTCTCTGCCGCGTATAAAGTCGGTGTTCTTATTCCTGGCCTTATTTTCGGACAACTGCTTTTTGGTCACATCTCACGAATAATCAACACTACGAGCATAAGCAAGTCTGCGAAGCGAAATGATTGCGGTAATGTCTTTTCCGCAAAGGCATCTGCATATATATGCCTGTCGGGTGTAATTTCTGTCTCTCTCTCTCTCTGTCTGTCTTTTAATCCAGTCGAGTGCACTGAACATAAATTACAATCTCTTGCGTTGAACAAACGGAAATAAATGTTTATTTATTACCCGGGAGCAGAGAAAAGCACGAAATGCTTTTTACGTTAAACAGCACATGCACAATATTGTGGTCGCTGGCTTCCGATAACTAGTTCATTACCTTCACTGGTCATCATCATCTCCCTTTACTTCAAGATTTTTCTGGTTTTCAGACACGTTAATCACGGTATCGCTCATCATATTTATGGCCTCCCTCGCAATGCAGTCCCAAATGCTGTTTTCTTTCTTCCTTCCTTCCTTGTTTGCTTCCTTCCTTCCCGCCAGCCTTCCGTCTTCCTCTCTTTTCTTTCTTCTTTCCTTCCACCTATTCTTCCCTTTTTCTTTTCTTAATTCCCTCCTTCCTGTCTCCTTTTTATAACCTCTTCCCTTCCTCACTTCTTTCTCTCTTGTTTCTTTCATTTCTTCCGTCTTGCTCCTTTTTGTCCCTTATTTATTTCTCTCCGTCATTTCTTATTGATTACTTTCGTTATGCCCCCCCCCCCCATTTTTTCCCCTTCGTCGAGAACAGTTTGCAAAATTTTCAGTGATTATAGATCTGACGAAGCTTGAGCTGACGGTCACGCTATAGCCTAGTTGCGTAAAGTATATGAACGCACAGCCGCGGCGTCGACGGCTATGACTAGGTTATTTATTGTTTTGGACCTATACCAGCTCGTTTCCGCGCCATGAGAGCATTTGCGGGTAGCTCTGCGATGGCGGAGCGCGATAGTTTGAAACTTGGAATTGGCCGCAGAAACCTTTGTAGTTCCCAATGAGTCAAAACTGGTTGAGTTGATCTGCTTGCACACTTATAAATAAAACAAATAAAAAGCAGGCAAGACGTGAGAAAAGGAGGTGGGCCTAAGTGGATGAAATCGTTGCCAGTTAATTTCGATGCTTTGTTCCTCAAAGTTCAAGCGCTGCGATAACGGGTGCACACCACGACAATATTCTAAGGCTGAATCCACAATGGTTTCCCTTAGTGATAACTGTTTATCGCAGTTCGCGGCTATAACATATGTAAGCAGACCGCTATTGTATGTAAATAGCTCAATAAATAATGCCCCAGATTGTCGAATTATTATCCAAGAAGCAACAACAGTAATTTTACTACTATCGATGTGCCCTCACGCAGAACGGCAAGACGCCAGTCGGAAATGATAGAACGACGCTTCTTCAAACAGCAAACAGCGTAAAATTGTATAAAAGATGACTGCTGCTGCTCAGTTGTGTAGCCTGCAACCCAAACAGGTGAATAAACAACCTATGTAAAATAAAACAATTAAATATAACTCACTGTTTTAGCTGCAGCCAGCATGATCGAGCCGCTTAATGTTCTTAATAATGTACGTCCACCCTTGGCTGCGCAAATAATGCCGCCATTTCCCGCACAATGCGTTGGCAGGCTTAATATTACTTGTCTGCAAGCCGGAAGTTTTTATCTGTGCAGTATGTTTCGCTTCGCCGACAGGCTTAGCAAATTTGCTTTCCGCTGCTGAAGCTAACGAGAACGCGAAGAGCTAATGAGAAATGTGGTTGAAGGAATAGAAACACTGGCTAATCAATCTGCAGAAAATGCCTCGCGAGCGGAAGTGAAAATATGCGCTCCGCCTTCGAGAAACACGGCGTTAGCTACGCGTTCCTGCATTTTGCGCACTCCTGCGAACTAATTTCGTTTTGTGACTCAACAGCTGCGCTTAATTAGTAAGTCATATATCTCAATCTTCGCAGTCTGACAAGAGTAACCGTGCTTTGGTGAATCGGAGAGAAAGTGCTTGCAAAGGCGACGGACACTGTTATGGCTCATTAGATCGTTATGTTTTATTGTTTATAACGCAACCATTCATGTTCGCAACGATGCCGTTGACGATAAAATAAGTTGGTTACTTAACTGACCAATTAATGCAATGTCAGCGAGACACTCGCACTAACTCGAGCAACGGCTGCCAGTCTGTACAAAAGCGCCGTTTGTATCGCGGCAGTTCTTGCTAAATCGAACTTTGTTCGCCATTATTCAATAATATGCATGAATAATAAGGTGTCCGGGAATGCATTCCTAGATAGAAGAGAAAAAAATGCGCTCGCTGTGACATCGCCAAAGCCAGGTGACATTCTTGTTTTAGCTTCAACCAGTTTCGCTGAAGCGTTCGCCCCTAGTTCAGACTAATGCAGAACCTTTACATCGGGCAGGCCGCTTTCTTTTCTTACAGCCTGCGTTCGCGTCTAAAACATAAAAAAAAGCCCCAGAGGGATTTTTCGCGTGAAAAAATGAAAGGCCAGCTGTGCATTGCCGACAATGGCTGACTGTCGTTTACTTTTTTTGCAGTAGGCTATACATGTTGGAGTGGTTTTAACCAGGCGGGACGTTTTTCCTTTCGTTAGCAACCATTCTCAGAGAGCACCAGGTCGCAGCTGCAGTTAGCGGATGAAATCCTCAAAGCGCTCGGTTGGATAGCCGCAGACATTTTGTCAGGCGGCTTTGACAGCCATTTATGCGGTTCTTTGTACGCCTGTGCGCGGTTGGTAGAAACACCTCTTTTCATTTATTTGCTTAAACAGCGCTCGAAGAACGCAATGGGAGAAACGGCAAGCAAGCGAAGCCGGACAGTAGAATGATGTATACAAGAAAACTATTTTCTTATGTTCTATGCGGCTACTGCTCTCCTGCTTACAAGTTTACTTGACAGGGTGTAGAAAGCTGTGAAACGCACTGGTTAGGGGAACTGCTGGCTTAATCGAAAGACACGCAGAGACGATGATGAAACGCGCGGGTACACCGGAACATTTTTTGTAAAGCCGTTATTTCTGAAGCCAGTAGTTGCCTCGGTTTCAGAAACGTTCTTTTTTTTTTTCTCAGATAGGGCCGTGAAAAAGAAGGAAAGTCGCCAAAAAGACACTATTCTGTGAAAAAAGAAAGTTAATTGCCCGCTATTTTCATCCTGCCATTCGAGATATTGAATGGCTTTGGCGCGTACTCGCGCTACTAAGGTTCTTGCGGTCCACGGGGCTTCACGACAGACTCTAAGAATGACGCCCCCTACCACTCTGTAGTGTACGCGCTTTGTTCGTGCTTGTCTCCCTTTCTTTCTATCTCCCCCTTCCACTCTGCTTCTCTTTCTATCCCCCTTAACCCTTCCCCCTGCGCAGGGTAGCCAACCGGAACTATCTCTGGTTAACCTCCCTGCCTTTCCCTGCATTATTTTCTCTCTCTCTCTCTCTCTTTGGCGCGTACTCCCGCAGCGACATATTTACTATATACGTACTTTTTTCTTTAGCTGCACCAAATTTTTAAAAATTGCCTGTGGCAGTTATAGCTCAATTATGACCCTTGAGGTAAATTGCTAGATGAGGCGGTCATTACCTGTACGAGTAATTAATATGCCTAACTGAATAATTAACATATTTGTTATAATTATCTGCTTGATTATTGACTTCACCGCACATATTTCAATCGGCGAATTGTAGCTGGTGAGCTTGCAAGGCGCGTACACTTGGAACCAATTCTGAGGATGGTACCGGCTTCGATATATGCGCCGTCAAACTTGTAATAAGTATGCACTTATTACAAGTTTTTACACTTACTGCACTTATTACACTTACTTTTTTGCTATAAAAAAAACGCTCTTTTATGCATTGAAGCCCAAAATTAACTGGAATGCCAATGCATTTCGTCGGACACATTGAAAATTAATATCTCGAAATTGGTATAGTCCTGAGAACTCGTTCCAAGTGGATACGCCTTAAAAACTCGCCAGTTACGATTCGTAGGTTGAAATACGGGCCATAAATGAATTAGTTCAGACGCTAATTAGCGCTATTTTGTTGATAAAGCAATTAGGCATTTTTGATTTCTCGTAAAAGAAATGTTCACGTCATCGCGTAATTAACGTGTCATTTAGTTCTAGGTTTAGAGTTGTGCTATAGAAGCCACAGGCAATTTTTTGAAAGGATATTGGTGCAGCTAATAAAAAGAAGACACCTGGTATTCAAGGAGTAATCCACAAAGATTAATTAAATTATAGAGTTTTAGTTGCCAAAACCACGGTGTGATTATGAGGTACGCCGTAGGGAGGAGGGGGCTTAGAATAAATGTTGACCACCCGGGGATGTTTAACGTGCACTCAATGCACAGTAGTGGACCGCGGCGCGCTTTCCACATTTAACGAACCCATCTCCATTATTCTGTAATCACATCCCTCAAGAGCAAGCATAAACTACGCGCTTCGTACCAACTAAGTAGGAGTGAGTTTGTTTATAACGAAAGGTTAAGTTCTCTATGCCAATGGATATTAACGAGATGTAGTTTTCAACCCACGGAAGAACCCACGAGTGTTTCAACGTTTGACTTATTTCCTTAAAATAACACTCATTACTTGTTAGTACCTTAAGTGAAGATCACAAGCTAATTACTCATCACACCGAGCGTCCTCTGGTGCCACTGACGAGTTAACTCATTGTGAACATTCCGCAATTTTTGCACATGTGTATACAGGGTCGCCCAACTATCATGCACCAATATTTAAAAATATGCAAATGCCACGTAGCTAGACAGAACCAAGGTAATGCTTTTCGCGTCCCTTGGAGATACTCAGATTATGTTCATTTATTATCGCCTAATTAGATAATTAGTCTTAATTAATTAATCCATTTCTCAAATATTAAAGTTACATTAAAAGTGACCACGAGAAAATTCTACAGCAACTTGAAAAACTCCCGATACAGTTTTTCCGAATGTTTTTCCGAGCATCAAAGCAGCCCGTGAATACATGCAAAGTGCCTTGAGCGGCCAGTCACGTGGTTTAACGCAAGTTTTGGCAATGCCATGTTAGTATCTTTTGAGTAAGCTGAATACGTTGCCTTTCTTAGTTCGTAGACTAATCATAATATTTAATCCTAAGTTCACTAAAGTAGAGAGGAGATTTAAAGTGGTTATACGGACTTATTCCATTTGCCCGACATACATGCGTTCTAGTATAGCGGTCTTTGCAGAAGAAACGTCTGAGGAATTAGGGGAACTGCATACTGTCAATATTTTGCCTTCACTAATATTCATGTGGTATTGATGCGTTTTCTGTCAGGCTAAAATGCCCTCGACCTATGTGTAAAAGCAACTCTGTGCATAAGGTAACATCACTATCGTAGTTCATTTTTCATCGCGTATATTAGATGAATGAAAGCGTTTTCCTTTCCTACTACAAACACGTTTACACAAGCATGGTAAACGTGTCTACTTCATTGTTTGCGAACATGTTCCGACTACTGATTTAACAGAAACGGTTACGTGGTGACACAAAGTCTGTGAAGTATACCCTCTATTCCACAAGGCGAGATATATTCATGCATACGTATCTCAGTAAATTTGAGGTCTTGCTCACGGCAAATCACCGCGAGCTCTGTTATTACAGAGTCACGTCAGAATTTTGCATACTATTCGTAACCTTTGCTGTTCCTTCGAGGCACGTCGTTCAGGTTCGTGTGCACAACGACATTTTTCACAGGTTTAACATGCCACCTATATAAGTCTCTTTGCATTCTCTTGTGCTCACGTGGGACCTCCAGTTTAACTTCAAGCTGCCGCCAAAGCTTTCTGTTCTTCTAGCGGTTTTCCTTTCTCCGAGTTTTCGCCCATACTTTCAAGAGCAAACATTTCGGGCTCAGTCCTAAGGTGTGAATATACAGTGCGATTTTTGTTTTCTTGCTTCTCTGATACCTAGGGACATATAAGAAACATAAAAATACCTAACGAAAAAAAGTGTCTTTACGCTACTGCAGTGGGCCGTATACTAAATATAAATGCACCGAACTGAAGTTCAAGCTTTAGAAAATAAGAAGAGTAAAAGTCAACAGCGCAAAGGTAAAAGATAGCGGTCGTATGCGACCGCCATCATGCTTCAAAATGACAAAGGTTACGGGGCAACAAAACATAGGCCTGTAAGGAACTCATAACTCACGGCAAAGTAAAAAAAAAGTGCTGCCACCTACACAGACCGCGGGAAACGGAAATGACGCGCCGACAAGCCGCAGGCAATTCAGGCTTTCCCATGTCACGAGCAGCGCACTTTGTGACCGAGAAATAACTGCTCGCTTATCTCCCCCTCTTTTACGCATAATCAGTGCCACGAATTTGCTAGAGGGATTCAGACTCGGTGAAAGTCGTGAAAGCATGCTGGGCGAGATGCCGGAACCAGGTGCGTCCTCTCCCACGTGTGATCACTATACGATTGGGGATCCGCTGGCTCCGGCAAGATATCGCTGGTGTCGCGAATGAGAACACTGGCAGACTCTGGTGTCTCTACAGTTCAATAACTCAATCCTACTGCAAACAGCAGTTATTAGTGCCCCGCAATTTCTCAATATGTTTAGAGATCGCCTCGTGATCTTAACTCACCTTAGGCGGTCCGACGCTGTTCTGCAGCCGCGATCGATGAAACACACCGCACATGACCCAAAACGCGTTATTGGTGAAGTACGAACTTCCTGAAGTATGCACCCGCGGGCGAATTTCTTTTATCTACGTGACGCTACGTTGCCCTAAAGTTCTTGACTTCACCCAGCGCGGACGGCCTGTTCACTATCCGTGGCTTCCACTGTGAAAGAAAGGCACGGCTCACGTACGTGACCTAGCTGTTCGGAGAATGGCTGGCGTGGTGCTTCTTTTTCGTTGACCCACATATTTATTTATTTATTTATTTATTTATTTATTTATTTATTTATTTACTTATTTATTTATCACACCCACCATGCCGAAGCGCTTTCTTTCCCTTTGCGCACGGTTCTGCGCAGCTCGTGCATTCTGCTCTGTCGAGAACAGACGTATTCAGCAAATTTCCTTCCGTCTAAGTGAAGTAGTGGCTAGAGCGCTCGGCTCGAAGATTACGAGTGCTTGTTCGAAGCCCAGCAACTGAGCGCACTTTCAAAGCGAATGTTCCTACGCGAACCCTCCCGGATTTTCGTGACCATGGCTGCTAAGTGCTGTTGCTGTTCTGCCAAATAGCTAACACTTAGAAAAAAGACAAAACATTGAACAATGAAGTTGGTAACCAGATGCAGTCCCTTGCGCTAAAGGAAAGGCGACACTGCCTGTGACGGCCTATAAGGCTGTAACTATGCAGGGCGCTGCCGCCTACCAACTCGCAAGGACCGAACCACCTATGAACACCAGCAGCAGTCCTTCCAGGTGCTTGCAGGCAGCGTTGCGGCACCATTCATGTGCCTTGGTAGCCCAAGAACACTCCTGATGACCGTCTGTGTCCCGCGGCTTGTGTCACATTGCGTAGCACGGGTGCGCGAGAGCCCATGCACGCGCGTGGCAGTTACCTTTACGCCATAGACGCAGGAATGACATGGGCATATTTACAGCATTTAATTTACCGCTCTACAAAAAAACTTTGCTTCACACAGATTCTAAGGTGTGCGTTCGATATGCATGAAATATTTATGGCCTTTGAGAACAGTTCAAAACTCTTGCGAACGGGCGGAGATATTCACCCCATTTAAACAACTGCACGAAGCAAAATTTTTGGCTTTAACCGGTTCCTCACAGAATCATTTTTCATGGTTATACGCCAAGCTTGGTCAATAAATATTAGCGCTGTCACTAGGTTCGCAAAAGAATGCGCAAATGTAGCCTCATCTGCGGCCTTTCCTTATGGGTGCGAATTTTATACTAAACTGCTCTTCATTTTGTTATTATGTTTTCAATATTTATTTTGCTTCACCATTTGAAAGCGTTTCTGCTTTCTTCATTTCGTGTATCGCCCGCTATTTGCCGAATCGTTTGTTGTGGGTAAGCAAAGTAGCGCTGCTCGGGAACCCCATCGCCAAAAGCAGCACGAGCTGTGATGCCATTTCGAAGAAGAAGGTAGCGAAGACGGCTAACGCCTGTAATGTGGGCCGTTCTTCTGAGTGGGCGTCCAGCGGCCGACGAAAGCCAGCGCTCCACTTTACGTATCATTTCTCCCAGGCGCTTCTGGTTGGGCTTCACCGCTGTGTTCCTCCTGCTCGGCGCCTTTCTCTTCTGGTGTTCGCTACGCAGTGGATACCCGGTAAGTGCTCACAAGGCACGCCTGCACATCTACTTCCCAACTTTGCTCTGCGTCTATACCATGCGGTGGAGTCGCAGTTGCTATGGCGTTCTACTGTTTAGCACGAGGGTCGCACAGCCGCACCGCACATCAGGGACCGCCACGGACCCGCCGCCATTGAAGGCCTTGTGAAGCGAGTGCAAGCAGGCAATGCCCGCCGCGGTTGCTTAGTGGCTATGGTGTTGGGCTGCTAAGCACGAGGTCGCGGGATCAAATCCCGGCCACGGCGGCGGCATTTCGATGGGGGCGAAATGCGAAAACACCAGTGTACTTAGATTTAGGTGCACGTTAAAGAACCCCGGGTGGTCTAAATTTCCAGAGTGTCTCACTACGGCGTGCCTCATGATAAGAAAGTGGTTTTGGCACGTAAAACCCCGTAATTAAATTAAAAGCAGGCAACAGCCGCCGCCCGCAGTTCCATCAACGTGCCACAGAGAGACCGGGAATCACTTAGCACTATTTATTTATGATGTGGAAAAGCGGTGGGAAGACTTCCTCTGTCGTGAACTTGCAAGAAACTGTGACAGAGACTTGAATAAGTGAGATAAGACTGTGTGTGAGCTTCATTAGGCCTCAGCGGCACAAGGTGTGCCCGTGTCATGACAGCTCCTCATGCACACATTTCCGGCGAGGCGAGCCCAATTAACAAGCTCTATCGCCAGCGCTGGATAGCCAGTTGCCGGCAATGACAGGCAAACGATTGCTGGCAATGACGACTTGCAGGCTAACACCACCTGCAGCAAGAACACAGCGTTACCACACGCAACAACTGGTACAAATATCCCCGATTATTAACTTCGATAAGCGTAAAAATCATCGCTACGTCGTTCCCACGCAAGTGGGACTGATACGCTCGAGCAACTTCACTTTCCATAACGGCGAAGTTATACGCGGAATAATAGGCGGGCGCCACAATTTTTCTTTCAGCACCGGTAATCAAGCAGCAGGCGAGTTATCACTCGGCCGCTTGCATTATTTTTGTCCACGCGTACGCGAATACATTTAATCGGCACTATAAGTAATTCGAAAACCACTCCCAAGTTATCTGATCAGCGCAGGTGGCAAGAAATGTGTGGTGGGAACCAACCACAGTGGTCGGAGCAGGTCGCAAACAGGCGTTTTCTGCATGTGCAAACGCTTACATCCCGAAAGAAGTTGTCGCACATACAGTTAACAACAGGCGCACGGCCATACAATCCATACAAGTCAACCGCCGTAAAGACAAGTATACGAAGGGTGAAATCAAACACCAGACTGCTACCTTTGTCGCCTTCAGCCGTTAAGCTTGGACACTGTCAAGATTGCAGTGTCGACAGAACAAATAAATGAAAGGCATACTTAAGCTGCCGCTTCAGCTTTGGCCAATGCCTTATGTCTATCCGCGGATTGTTTCCGTGGTGGCTTTACTAGAACAAATGCGAATAATGCCCGCCATTCGCCATAAAGACGCGTAAACCTGCAACAGAGAAATGAAATAATGTGTATCTCACAGGTACGCCTGTGAGATACACCTCTCCTTTACTTGGCGAACAAGGAACCAAATCAAATGGACTAGCGCTGGAAAGAAAGCGCAGGAAGAACACTGCCAAGAACAGGTTAACAAGCGAATGTGTAAAATAGAGATTTCTAGTAGCGCTCTTTGAATTAGCTCTGGAAGAATTATAGGGAAATATATATTCGCGGAACAATCACAGTTCTTTTGGATCCCTCGTTTACTGCTCTACAAACTTGAGTGCCGAAACCAACTCGTATTGTTATTTGGGAAGTTGCGTAACGATGCGTGGCCACCAGTCGCATACAACCACGTAGAGCGCAGGACGCTGCGGTTCTAGACGTATACTGCGCCCACCGCGGGAGGTTAGAAAAAGACCCACATAAGCACAGAAGAGAAGTGCTAACGTCAGGTGGCTTGACTGATAAGTGTGGGAGCGTAATTCATATTACACGGAATTATTCTCCACTTCCGGCGCTATTTTCTCTACTTTCTTTTTAAATAAAAAGATGTTGATTCATAAATATTTTCACAAACAACGGCTAAATTCGTGAATTTTCGCTTTCCATTCCTGTTTGGCTGTTGCCTCCGCTCTCTCCTTTAGTAGATCGCTTAATTTCTCAACTCCTTGCGACTCTTGTTTTCAACTGCCACTTTTGCACGAAAAGTGCTGCACAATTAGGGAAAAACCAGACAAGGTAACGGATGACATACATGTTGTTTATGGGTTTAACAGTTATTGCAAGGTTTGATGATGGACGCTGTTTCGCATTCTTTTGTTTTCCACCTTAACCAACCCATATCGCGGGTGTATGGTTCCGAGGATCTGCCAGTGTCGGGGCGAGCCGTCACTAGGGGAAATAATGAAGCAAAATGAAAAGTTAAACGCAACTGGCGTTTTCTCCGGTCGCAGCTCATCGCACGAGCATACAGACCAGCTGATTACGAACCGAATCCCCTTCCTGGTCCCTGGGTCAATCTAAAAAAAAAAAAAAAAGTTGAACTAATGAAACAACAGCGATGCGCAAGACCGTCGAATACATGACGACAACTTAACGCATGTCGAGTTAACAGCGAGGGCACCAAATCAATGAGAAAACTGGCCTTCGCGCCCCAGGAGAAGCCGATAACTACCGCCATCCAAAAGGAGCGAAAGAAAAAACAGCAGAATGTTGATCGCTGCATAGCTGTCAAGTCTGAAGATCGATTTGGCGGCGCTTTAGGTATGTATGTCAGGAGTGGTGGCGTGGGCGGGGAGTGGAGGGATATGCAAATTAATTTCGGAGGGGGGGCGACGCCACCCCCCCCCCCCCCCCAGGGCCTCCTCCCTGGGTACGTGCCTAGCTTGTGACGAATAGTAAATTTAGCCAAGGTGTCGCGAAGTAACTACACGTCACGCTCCGAAATCGAACCAACGTTCCCCTCTCGTCCATAACTCGAACGAGCTTGTTACGAGCAAGCTTATGCTTATGCTTTAGCGCTTAAATTTGCGACTGTGTTATTTTGGAACATGCTTTTGATTATTTGGCCCCACGTTGTTTTAGTTAGCTGACAGCGAACGTTTCGAAATTTGCAGAACTCCTGGAAAATTACCATTTGTGCGCAATTACCATTTGTGCGCATTTGTCTGCGCACAAAGGTCTCCAAATTTGTTTCTTGTTCACGCACTCCCATTCCTCAAACTTCGGGCACAGTTTGGAACGGTTTTTCGGCCTGGGAAGCGGCGCAGCTCAGGTACACGATAGGATGAGCTAGGCGCTGAGAGTCTATTACCTCCGGCCATTTTAAAATTATAGTCTGTGATTACTTACTAGCGAAAAACTGGGCTCTCACATAGAAACCGTACCCGTTTTGAGGGAGTGGTCGTCATGGGCGTTGACGGTTCCTGGCCTTCACTTCTGGCGCCTCTTGTGCGCTTGCCTTCCTCAGGTATAAATCGGTGCAATTAAATGCTTTGTACACAACGTACGACATGCAGACAAACTAGCCGTTTAATGAATCATTATCGCAATTCGTAAATGCTGGCCACAGAATTTGCCACATCATTTCTAGCTACAAACGACATAAAAGAAAGGAAGAAAGAATCTGAAAAGACGTTTACTTACTGTTGCCTACATATTTTATACGGTGCCTGTCTTCTCTCTGAAGCTCGGTCCCTCGCGCGGTCCCCTGTTGGTCACGGGTCCTCACGACGGCGTCATGGAAGGCCGCGCATCGCCGGGCAGCCAGCTGGACCCGTGCCGGGACCTGTACGAGTACGTGTGCCACAACTGGAGCTCGCCGCACGGTGCGCGCACCTTCGCCGAGGACGTGGCCCGCTCCTGGGAGCGGCTCGTGCAGCAGGCGGCGCTCGCATCTCGTCCCAACCGGCCCGCCACTGCCGTTCTGGGGCCCGAGTACGCGGTCGAAGCCGTCCGGCACTACCACAACAGCTGCGTCAGTCTGTTCGCCAGAGAGGAGAAGGCGAGTTTCGCGCGCGCTATGTTTTCGTATCAGTGGCACACCTCTCCGAGGGCCGCTGTGGGTACTGGTGTCTCCGTGATGGTGCGGGACGGCCAGAATCGCAGAGGGCACGCGCTTTGAACGCCCAGATGGAGTGATGTTCTGCGCATTGTCGAATGCCGCCATGTTGACTTTTTGAGCCAATAAGAGAGGTCCTAGACACCTTGTAAGTCAAACATAACTAATGCCAGGCCCTCTCTGAGACAGAGCGGGCCTGAAGTCCACGGAAGAGACCATGGCTGTCACTTGAGTCGATGCTATATTTAGGCACCACGACTGAGTCCAGTAAATGATGACTCCATAGCATCTCTACTGCCACAGAAAAAAAAAAAAAGGACGCGAACGATAAGGTTCATTGCCCTTCGTGTAGTATATCCTTAATATGTGTTTCCTAACTTTCACCTGACGAAGTTCTCAGAGTGAAAAGCTTTCAAACGCTGTCGGGCAGGCTTAATGAAGTCTTCGTACAGAGGCTTTCCTCGCACATGGTCCCAAGACGCCATTCATCCCCTGTTGTCAGGTATTAAAAAGCATAGCGCATCACTCACGCTGTAGGGCATGCACACTCCGGCGTTCGCAGCAATCTTACGCTTCTGTGAATGACAAATTATGTTATGAAGTAAAGCAATATTAATGATGCAATTTCGTAATCAAGATTTTTTATGCTTAAGGTTGCGTTTACGTTTACGTATATTTTTTTTGTTTGTTTGTTGGTTGGTTGGTTGGATCGTTTGTTTTTGTTGATTCGTTGATTCGTTCGTTCGTTCGTTCGTTCGTTCGTTCGTTCGTTCGTTCGTTCGTTCGTTCGTTCGTTCGTCCGTCCGTCCGTCCGTCCGTCCGTTCGTTCGTTCGTTCGTTCGTCCATCCGTCCGTCCGTCCGTCCGTCCGTCCGTCCGTCCGTCCGTTCGTTCGTTCGTTCGTTCGTTCGTTCGTTCGTTCGTTCGTTCGTTCGTTCGTTCGTTCGTTCGTTCGTCCGTCCGTCCGTCCGTCCGTCCGTTCGTTCGTTCGTTCGTTCGTTCGTTCGTTCGTTCGTTCGTTCGTTCGTTCGTTGGTTCGTTCGTTCATTCGTTGGTTCGTTCGTTCGTTCGTTCGTTCGTTCGTTCGTTCGTTCGTTCGTTCGTTCGTTCGTTCGTTCGTTCGTTCTGTTATGTTATGTTATGTAAAACTTACGTTACAGCCGCTTTTACATCTCCCGTATGTCGAAAACGTTACACGCAATCGTTCTGAACTGTAGCAAGGTGAGCAGCTCGGTGAGTTGTGTCCCTAAAACCAAAAAAAAAAAAAAGGACGTGTGGGCAGTGTTCATAAGTGGAAACAGAAGGTATGCACCATGCTAGAAACCCTCAAAAGTGACATGACTTGCTGGTAATGATCAGATAATATATATATATATCTATATATATATATATATATATATATATATATATATATAGCACACCACATTCTACATATTACAGCGTGAACAGTTATGGTTTAAAAAAGCGCAATGTTTTAATTAGCTCAATTTATATCTATTTTTCATCGACCTTAAAACTAACCACTTCAAGGCATTTTCTTTTCGTGGGAGCGGTCAGAAGCGAAAAATACTGATAAATGACGCAGTTCGAACAATTGTTAACGCACTCAGTTCTTTTTTCAGAATACTTTGTCGGAATTTCTCTAAACTATATAGATACCCCCTAGCTCCACCCCCCTCCCCATTATTTCTTAACATGCTAAACCCATCGTAGCACGCAGTTAAAATAAGGGGCAGGTACTGTTAGGGAACTACTTTACCTTTTTCTTCTGTGTTCGAGCGGTAGCTCCTACTTCATATGTTGCCACTGTGTGAGATGTTTCTGCTTCATCGAGGAAACACTTTAATGAAAGCGGCCCGTAAATAGACAAATGTGATTTATTAAACTAAACGACCGAATGGGGGTGCCCCGTTTGCTCGCAAATTCACTCCCAACGCCTCTTTATTTTTGAGACGTTCAAAGTCAGTTCAGCCATGCAAACTGAAAAAAAAAAAATCAAAGCACAGAAACGCGTGTAGCAAGAACTGTACGTCCTGTCGAATGAGATGTTAGTGAAATAATTGGGTTCGTTCACAAGTAGCAGCTTATCGTACTTACCTTAGAGGAAACAGCACAACGAATCGAACACAAGGCTGTTATCAGATGAACTGAACCAAAATGAGGCATCAGTGTAAATAAATCTGTGGCTGAGTCCGATGTATTGAGAGCGTTTCAAATGTCTGTAGTCAACCCAAATTTGGTTCTACCACGCTCCCAGCTACTCCAACATCATTGTCGCCTTTTGCATGTTTGCATGTTTACAATCCTGTGTTTCATTCATTGTCTCCCTCTCCCAATCCCCTCCCCTAGCAAGAAACCACAATGAGTTCCTGAACGTTGACCACGTGCTGACATGGCCAACAACCTTATTTCTTAAAAACCAGCTGCAACGGAATCTTGGACGGCGTAGGAATCCTAGTTTCATTTAGCTTAGACGTGACACTGCATTTGAAAGACGAGTAAATGTGACACAAAACGCTCGCAAAAATACACGTTTTTGATTCTAAAATTGAAAAAAAAAGAAAAAACTCAGTCATTACCGCTCGCCGGAAGTGACGCACGACCCAAAACATTCAGAGCCAGCGAGGCTCCTCGGCATGCCTCTGAAACCAAGCGGCACCCGCGGCACGCTTAATATTTCGAAGGCGACATACTGGGGCGTATACGTGGCACCGGCTAACCGCCAGATGCACACGCCGTTTTTTAGGTGCAATTTACAGGCTATAAATGAGAAAATTAAATAGTTATTAGCCCTGCAGCTTTGCCAAGGTTGCTTCGATAGTATATACCAGTCTTCTATAATTAGTTTAGCCAAAGTGAGCATTCGTGGCAGTAGGGCTTTAAGTGCTATAGCTCAGTGTTCGCGTTGGGGTGCAGGATCTTCGCACGGAAGCGGTACACCTGCTGGTGGCGCTGAACTCGTCGTGGGGTATTTTGAAGCCGGACCCACCGGACGAGGACGTGGTGCGCCTATTGCTGCTGCTGTCCCTCCGCTTCGGCCTCACACCCGTGCTGCGTGTGCGCTTCAGGCTGGTGGGCACCAACAGGACGCAGCTGCTGGTACGCTTTTCTGTCGCGCACCCTTGCAAAGCCAGCGCAACCAGCAGCAAGGTCACAGCCACCGCGACTCGGTTGGCACCATACTGCGCCACACAACGCATGTGTCGGGAAAAGGTGCATCGTAGTTTGAAAAACCTTTGCCGCAATCCTAGAATCCCGTTGCTCTCAAACGCGGTTTGCAAAACGGTGACTGTCAGTGGCTCAAATTGCAGCAATAGAAGGCGCTTTTGTTCTGACTGACGCTTATCATCATGCAGAGTCAAATGTTGCACAATGGCGACCTGACTTCCTTCTTTTTTTTCTTTTTTTTTTTTTTAGAGCGCATGACTCCGCTGTACTGTCTTCAGTCTTCTATACACGATAAATTGTGTCAGTGTTGTTGCAGATCGTTCCAGCTTTTCCATAGCGGCAGAATGGCATTTTAGCGACAACCAAATAGAAAGAAAAGACACTGAATAATTGCTTATGACTTTCCAGATACCACAGAGATTGCATGCGCTGCAGCACCTATGCAACACGACTGCGATGAGAGAAGTAAAGGCATTGCAATCGCATAATGTAGCGCGAGGGCACAACCACAAAGAAGACGCACAGAGCACGTAACATGCGCTGTTCGTATTCTTTGTGGTTGGGCCCTTGAGCTACACTAAGTCATTAGGCGAGCCACAACTAGCCCGACAACATGTCCTTCTGCGCTGCAATGAGGCCGGCGTATCGATGAGAGCCGTTCAAATACAATTTAACGATATATTAATAATAATTGATGATCACTTACATCCTACAGCTGCGACTGTACCACGAGGAACGCCACAGGAACAATCTTGAATGCATTATGTTATTGAAGGTCCACTTCGACCTATGAACATGACCGCCTTCGCATTCTGATGTTATGGCGATGCCGCTGCCTCGACAGGAAACTGAAACAGCGACCTCTAAATCAACAGTGCACGCTTTAAGCTCCACATCCATCCGGTGTACCTCGTTCTTTGTCCCATTCAGCAAACTTATTGTCAGCGAACGCCGAATAAGGCCTTCCTTATTCCGCCGGTTTGACAAAGCGGCCACAAGCGCTGACATCTCCGATTCATAGGACGCCGCAGATTTTTGAGGGGTCCTCATTGCAACGTTGCCACTTGCTCAAAGTGCGTGCCTTTCGCGCTTCAACTGCCTTTCAGGTCGAGCCGTCTAAAGCGCCCCTTCCCGCGGACCGGCTGCCGCGCGGAACCGCCGCCCGTGTGCTGTCGTGGTGCGCGTTGTATCTACGCACCCGGCTAGCCGACGACGACATGGCCGAGATGGCGGACGTGCTGCGCGACATGCTGTCGTTGTCGTCGCGCGCAGCGTCACCGAGAGGAGCGATGCGCTCGCCGGAGGTCCTCGCGCACTTGGCCCCGTCGGTTCCCGCTCACGTCTGGATCGAGGCCGCATCCACGGTTTGTACTTAATAATAGCTGAGAGGAGGCGTACGATGCGCCCTTCCATTTGGCAAATAGCTAAAGCTGATGGCTGCTTCGTGTGGTACGCTGAGGGATTCTAGACTTATACTACAGAAGGTGGAATCCTGCTCAAGTGGTCATGAACAAAATGTTCGTTAACCTTTATGGATAATGTATTTCCTTTCTGCTCAATACCATTGTGTGGTGAATGTATTTTGGGTTGCTAAACAGCCTGGTCACATGACCATTGATGTCGTCTTTCATTTTTAACATCATGGCAACCATGTAGTGTCAACCAACCAATCAAATAAACAAACAAATAAGTAAATCACCTAAGTTATTAATTAACTAATTAATTAATATGTTAACTTATCGGCACATGATGTTGGAAGGTTGCGTAATGCAATGTCATTTTCGACGGTCACATATTGGTTCTCAAGTTACATTCTGTCTGGTTTCAGTCCAAAATAGGGAGAGAAGTTGCTTCCGAGCGAATCAAGTACTTCCCTATGCTCGTAATAAACACTTTGGAGGTATACAGGCACCATTACGCACTGTTACAAGAACCAACTTCTACAAGTAATCTGTAGTCACATTCTCAATTAGCCTCATGAACTCAACGGTGCAGAACAGATGCGGCCAAAGAATATGTGCGACAGGATGGGCACCCGCTGACAAATAATCAAGATGCATCTTATTCCGTTCTAACCAGCACGTTTAAAGTTGTCTCAGTAACGTGTCCATATTTATGGTTCACCGTTTTGACAACGATTTTGTTATCTTCATTAAAATATCAGATGACAACAGTTACGTGAGATAGTGTCTGATGCTGTGACAACGTACACTCGTCAAGGAGAAGGCCTACGCTTCACCTGTGAACGTTTTTATTCATTAAAGTTTCTTTCAGCACTTTAGCTTACAATTGGCGGGAGTACAATCTCCGTTGCAAAAGAAGCCTTTTACAATACTAAATCGCACATTTTGACGTAGTTAACACATAAACTTTAGCCAGATGCTCTTGATAAAACGTACACAAAGCAGTTGCTTTTCAGTTTAAATTTCAGGACATACCTCGCCCGTATTCGTAAAATCGCGTACAAGTCCTCCATGATTTCGAGGATTTCTAAAGACAAGTTAGAAAATGCGAAGTGTTCACCAACTTCGCCCAGTTGTGAAGGAAGCAGATAAATGTGGCCCGCGGAGTTCGTATTCTGTATTCATGCGTTGCCTAACCCCATTACGATAATAGCCATTCGTCACTATGTTAGCATTGTAGTGTGAGAATCTTCCAAACTCAGATTTTTGCTACTAGGGGCCACAAGGCGTGAGCTACGAAACATGCGACCAGGCCAGCATAGTGTATGCCAACATTGGTGTATTTCATATAGCGCATACTTCTGATATTCAGTTTTCCAACAGGAAGATAGAAAAATTGAAGTGAGCAACAGTTATTGAACCAGGGATGTCTCCAGAGTCACCCGTTTCGGCATGCAGTCTTCTACCACAATGCATCGGTTACCGCGCGCCTCAACTACATATATTCCAACGTATCTGCTATATCATAAGAAGCCAACAAACACTGACAACGAGGACAACATAAGGTAAATTGCTTGTGCTTAATAAATGAAATAAGCAAACGATAAATTAATGGAAATAAAAGTGGATGGAAAAACAACTTGCCGCAGGTGGGGAATGATCCACAACCTTCGCATTATTCTCGTTTATTACATAACGAGCGTCTCGAATCCGGTAACATGGATGCCTTCAGGTAGCATGTGTGGTTTATTGACCAGTTACCTTCACCCCAAAAGAAAAGATCACGTTCTCGTGACGCCTGCGGCAGAAAGGACGTTCCACATCCGCCGCCAAGGTCTGTGAGTGGTGGCTCTAGCTAACACTCCCAGGGTTCTACTAGGAAACAAATACCCAAGAAAGTGGATGGGCAAACGGTGCCGCGGTAGCTCAGTTGGTAGAGCATCGCAAGCGAAATGCGAAGATTGTGGATCCGTTCCCCACCTGCGGCAAGTTGTTTTTTCATCCACTTTCATTTCCATTAATTTATCATTTCTTTAATTCTATTAGAAAGTACAAGTAATTTCCCATGTGTTGTCCATGGTGTCTTTGTTTGTTTGTTTCTTATGATACGACTAATGAAAATCGCGCCCCTTGGTTAACCCCCTTTTTTCTCGTTTTTGACGTATCTGCGAGTACATTCATGGTGCACGTGGTATGTGTGACACGCAGTACGCGGCTTCCGGCCTTTCCTCCGCGCCTCCCGGAGTGCTGATCCGAGCGGTGTCCACCGTACGCTCCGTTCTTAGCGTGCTGCTGAAGGCGCACTACCGCGAAATGGTGACGCCCTTGCTGCTCGTCCAATCGTTCGCCACGGTTCTTGGGCTGCACATCGCACGAGGTAAAGCGGCATCTCTCTCTGATATGTGTGCTAATGGCGCGCTGCATTCACCACGCGAAAACTTAAGGAACCAGTACTCCTCATGACAGTGCGAAGAAAATTCGCAGTTTGTCGTACACTGCGAATTATATATACTGATCACTTCGCGGTCGCCATAGCGCACTGTTATTAAGCAGTATTTCCGCCATCTCCACCTAAAGAACGACGTTGTGGCGTAACTGCAGACAGTAGAACTGAAGTATTTAGGCGAAACTATGCGTCGAAGCATGGAGAATGAGCACTATCTGTAGAGCACTACACAAGCAGTATTACTATACAAAGAGCATTACGAGTTAGACTTTCTTGGCCAGAATATAAGCCACACACCACGGTAGCTCAGTGGCTATGGCGCTGCGCTGATGACCTCGAGGTCGCCGGTTTGATCACGACCACGGCACGGCCGTGTTTAAATCGGGGCGAAATGTAAAAAAAAGAAGAAAAAAAAAACAAGGAAAAAAAAACATTCGTTTACTTACATTGATGTACACCTTAAAGAACACCAGGTGGTCAAAAGTGCAATCGGGAGCACCCCACTACGCCGTGCCTTGTAATCAGATCGTGTTTTTCACGCGTAGAACCCAAAAAATTTTTAAATACAAACGTTGTGGAAAGACACGGACCGGCGTTAAAATCTTTCCCTGACCGCCGCCGACGCGCGCCATTCCAGCGCAAGAAAAGCGCCACGCGCGTCAGCCGTTGTCTCGGCCTGGACTGAGGCCACCTGCTCGGTAATCCATTGAGCGACAATAAAGTTTTCTGTCTCTCTCTCTCTCTCTCTCTCTCTCTCTCTCTCTCTCGCTCGTGGCAGTGCTGGGCGGCAAGAAAGGGAGCGGTGGCAGTGACGATGAGCGTTGCCTTCGGCTGAGCCGGCGCGTGTTGTTGCCCGTCTGGAACGTGCTCTACTCGGAGGCCATCGCTGACCAACGGTTCGTTCCGCGCGCCCAGACGCTGGTGCACGAGCTGAGGCTGAAGCTGCGCGAGCGGGTGCACGCCTCTCACGTGCTCGACGGGGAGAGCCGCGTCACGGCGGAGAGCAAGCTGGCCGCCGTCAGAGCCGTTTTTCCCAAGCCACCCGCACGTATCCTCATCTTACCATTTCTTGTGTATCCTTTGAGCTGCATAAAGCGCGACATTCCATGATGCACGGAAGTCTTTAGAGCTCCACATATGGTGGCGAGGCTACCCTCAGAATGTTTTCGCCTCAACGGACGCATTATTGCCGTTTCCATCAAGTTTTCGCTCTTAACGGCAGCTTTCTCCGTTTCTTTTCTAAACGGTAGTAGGCGGCTCTCTAATGTGTTGCCAAAGACTTCACATGATGTACAATCCAGCTCTCCCTCGCTTGAACGTCTCAGCCCCGTTTAGAAGCTTACAGTACTTATTTAGCCGACAACTAATGAAAGTTTAATTGCTTAAGGGCCCCAAGAACATTCACCTGCAGCTTATTTTATCAGTAAAAATATGTCATTCGTCTGTGTAGCTGTATCGTCTTGTTTCTTATGTATGTTCGATAGGTAAGTATTTTTATATTTGTTTTGATAGGATGTAGAATATAGTAAAATGCACGAGTATAAGATGCGGCCCGATATCCTATAGCCGAAGTTCTGCGGCCTGCATTGTAAAGTATGAAGGAGGATTGCGTATGTAATGCCCTACTCTATTTGGTTTGTGAGCGCTTACTGTAGCTCTCGTAATACGGAGGACGCAGCGAAATATTTTTTGTGCTACTGAGGATATGGTACTAACATAACTGTATACATAATTATTTTAGTGGCAATACATTTCCCCTTTCTAAGCACGGTGTAGTTATTCACAGCGTGGTATTTCTAAGCTGCGAAGTCCTCAGAATAAGACGTGGTCAGAGCGATTCTACTTGCTTAGTGAATGAAGCGTGGCATACCTTGATCATACAGTATACAGCATAACAGTGTACGTTCAAGTGGAAGTAAGTGCAGAGTGATTCACTTCCTTTAGCAAGTATAGCCTCCCTCCACTACTTTATTGCTCTGATTGCATTAACTGGTCACGAATAAGCACTTGTTCATTTTCAAAACTTCATAAGGACACCAAATGAGCATGGTGCTATACGTTGATGCCGCTGATGCCCCAGCGTAGTCTCGCGGGTCGCAGCATCACCTCCTAATAACGAGCCATGGTCGATTCATGACGGCGGCACAACTCTTTCAAACCATTTGAGCCATTTCAAATGGTAACCGGCGCGGACGAGTTGGACGAACAGAAGACGTGTACTGAACCTAATTTCGAACGAACAAGCCCAAGCTTGCATCTGGATCATTACCAACCTTGCGACGCCACACAGCAGGGCGTCGGTGGTTATCGACCCCGCGACCTCCCTGCCCCGAGCCATAGTTCCTGGGGTGGATTCCTGGCGCACACGATGACCGCGCTGGCGTTCCTCCAGCGCACGCGCCGTTCCCCAGAACGCGGCTGGCTGCTGACGCGCCAGCAGAGCCCGCACGTGAGGCTCAGCCGCGACAACGAGCTGTGCGTGCCGGCCGCCCAGCTCAGGGAGCCGTTCGCGTCGGGTTTCCCTTTCTTGGACCTTGCCACGTTGGGCACCATGGCGGCGCAGCAAATGCTTCAGGTATACATGACATATTCGACCTTGTTCCGTCTCTTACCGCACCTACTGGGTGTCATGTCTTTCAGGGGCACTGTGCACAGTACGAGCAGGCTCTTTTGCTCTTGCTTCTCTTTTCTTTGTTGTGATGTATGTTAATAGTAAGGCCTTTAGTGCAGTATCTCCTTTTAACTGAGTTGAAAATGGCCAGAAATGACGACAAAGAAGTTGTCCAAAAGATATGTACGAGAGCATACGTGTGGGTCTTCTCGCTATGCAAATGTCGACGTTAGTAACAGTTTCTACTCATTCAAATTCAAACGCAATTCTGAAGACAGCTCAATATTTTGACACTGTAGAATATGTCTGCCCGAACTTACAATGTTAGCTCAATAAAACACGTTGATGGACTAGTTAGTGCATGATTAATTACCAGAATAGTGGCGCAGCAAAAGTCTAGGGACGACAGAAGCAACAGTGGCAACAACTGTCTTGCTGCTTCTACCGTCTCTCGTCTTTTGGTGCACTGTAAATATAGTAATTATAACGTCAAAACATGGTATTGACGCAGGCGGTAGGGGAGCGTGGCAGCCACGTGGACGAGACAGGCACAGCGCGTGAGTGGTGGACTCCCAAGACACGTCAACAGATGTGGCAGTACGTGCTGTGCCTCCGGCAGGTAGATAACTCACCGAAGAAAAAATGACATTGTCATATGTTTAATTTCCAATGCATCAATGTACCTTATCTCGAAAGTAGCGTAAAGCTGTGCAAAAGCTATACCAGATACGCACGGACTATACCCTCGTGCAATATGGAATAAGCTTTGGCCAGTAACGGCTCTTCTTGGAGTTATACCGAAATATGCGAAACATTGCGCACGCTGGCACTGCGCTATTCTTTTTAAATGGGACAATTAATTCGCAATTTAGGATTCATATCACAATGCATTCACTATGCTTTCTCTCAGTATGTTCTAACTTAGAAAGCACGATGCAGTACTAAATATATTCGATCAGTCACCACTGCCAATGGTGAATCAGTGCTTTGTTGTTGCTTTATATCAGACCTGCCCGATTCTATTGTCATTCTTTTTTGCCCCATACCGCTATATCTTGATGTATTTTGGCGAGGTCCCAAAGTAAATGCATGAAATAGACGCAATACACACGAAGTGCGACTATTTCCGATTACATTACTTTCGTGAGTCCCAGTCAAGCGCCAGACATTCTGATTATGTGCCACAGACACACCTTCGTAGACGAATCTACCGCAATACCGAAATTCGTAGACATGAGCAGCAGAGCTCTCGACCATATATTCCACATTCGGTTTAACCATAAGGCGCATAACATTGACTGCTATAAGCGGCACTATTCCGCTTATCTATCGGCGCGGACGAATTGGCGCAAACGGCTACCGGAATACCAGGAACCGGCTATATACAATGACATGTCCCCTAAAGAAATAAAAAAAACGCTAATTAGCAATATTTTATATCTAAATAATTGTATAGGCTACCGCGAGATTCGTGACGTCTGTTGCTGCTATGAAGCTTTCACAGCAATAAAATGTACTTTTATCTTAAGACCTGAATATTAATTAATGTTAGACAGAGTGCCATGTCCAAGAATTTCGGGTATAGCCCCACCGGCCATTTCTATAAACTTTCTCTTTTCTTTCTTTTTTGTAATTTTTCGTACACGCATACAGCCTTGCACGTCTTCACCCGCGCGTTTGTCTGGGTGTATGCCCATGAATTTAGTGCATCGTTCCTTCTGCCATCCGTTGAACTTTCCTGCAGGGCACTAATGTAACTCATTGAGAAGCGCTTTCAAAAAATGATGTTTCAGAAGATCAGCCGAAGTTTGCCAACTTTCCGTTACATATGTGAAAAGCATACCCTTTTTCTGATAACATAGGCTTTTACGGCACTTAGGCGTAACTTCCCGGCTGAGTTATCGCAGTGTTTTAACCTTGACCATAGCGCTGCTATAACGCATCAGAGAAGTTACGAATAAGTGCTGTAAATGCCCATACTTTTCAGAAAACGGTACCTGCTGACGTTGGTAAATGAATGTTGTTGAAATTCGGCCGATCCTATGAAACCAATTTTAATAAAGTGCGGCCCAGTTAGCTACGTCATGCATTGCAGTGAAGTTTGACGGATGGCTGAAGAGTAAATGTCCAAAATTCATGGGCATGCGCAGATGGACGCGCCGGTGAAGACTTGCAAAACTATATGTCTATACGAAAGGCTACAATGTAAAGAAACTACGCGTATCTACATTTATAATAAAGGTTACTATATACCTTTTAATTTATGGGTGCACAAAATTCTGAGAAAGGCCTTTTTCTTAAACGTTACTTGAGTAAAGGTTACAATTTCATTGCTAATTTATAGGTGCACAAATTTCTGAGAATATGCCCCATTAATAAAGTTTACTTGAGTAAAAATTGCTATGTAACTTCCATTTATAGGCGCACAGAATTGTGAGAATATGCTCCTTTATTAAGCGTTACCGTGATAAGAGTGCACGTGCCAGGAAGCCTCGCCATGTTGAACCGAAAGGTGCCAGGAGAAAGGCTGAGGTCAATGTACGACACCCTCTCTCTCCTTTCTTTAAGGTTTTAATTTAAAGCTAGTTGCGCTGCTAGACATCCATCGTAAATCGTCTAATCCCCAAGAAAGACGCAGGGTACAGTCTTAGAACGCTGCGTTTAACGAGCCTCAGATTTGGTTGACGACCTTGTTCGCTATCCTTCTACGAGACTCCCCTGTGTGAAAGCTCTGGCCGAACGGCGCGGTGGACGTCTGCAGGTGTACCTGTCCGGCAGCGCCGGTGGCCTGGAGTTCTCGGACGCAGACGTGTGGGACCAGCTAGGAAGCGCCATACTCGGCCTGCAGACGGCGTTCGAGCTTGCGACATTCAACCGCCCTTCGACAGCCGACTCCAGCGGGCCGGGACGCCACGATGCACCGTCTGTGATGTCGCAGCAGGGCCCGCTATCGATGCGGCAGCGCTTCTTTGTACGGTTCTGCCGGGGATTCTGCGAGCTTTACGTGTAAGCGAGGACGCGATCCTGCATGTTTAAATGCTGACATTTAAACGCTTCGCGCTAGCCAGCGAAATGCGTATCCTGTCGTCGAGTGAAAAGAAAGACTAATGAGCCAGTTCTAATCATATCAGCCTCCAAGTTCGTACTGTATGTTATTCCTCGCCAAGCGCGTTCTTCACGCTCAGAGAAAAGATAGAACCCGTGGCTAAAACTGCCACTCATTTCAGCATAACTTAGCCCAAGATGGGGCGCTACGAGGCGCGCCCGAGCCTTAATGTACGAAGGCTTCCTGCACCCTGATACAGCCCCTTTATGTCCTGGCGTTTGAGAGCGCCACTCGAAACCATGCGCTAGACACAGTGATGCTTTCGCTAGGAGGGCATATGACGATAGAGAGAGGCACGCGAATTACAGCACTCCTGATTGAATGACGCCAGCTGGACGCATTACTGTGCGCTCCCTTTTCAGCAATAAGTTTGCTGCGTGGTCAAACATATCGCGTGAAATAACAGGTAACTCTCTCAGAGTACCAGTCAAATTAACGTAGGCTTTTCTTATCATAACACTGCTTTCATCCGGAGGAGAGACGCCATATCCTGTATTTAAATGGCTCCACAAAATTGCAGCCCCTCCTTTCCTTTTTTTTTTTTTTTTTTGACGTGGTACATGCTATGTATAATATACAGGGTATGTCCAAAAAGTAACCTCAATGAGTCGATTAAGACAACTTTATTGATCAGATCAGTACAACGCATGAAATGGTTTCAAAATAGACTCCTCTGCTTCGACACATCGCTTCCAGCGAGATTTCCAGGTATCGAAGGTGGCACGCTATAGGCTTCCTCCGGAATGTCCTCTATAGCCCTGGTCCAAGCCTCTTGAACTTTGTCAACTGTGCCGTAATGATGTCCATTCATGGGAGTTTTCAACCGCAGAAACAAAAGCAAATTTGGGGTAGCGACGCCAGGACTGTAGGGCAGCTGGAAGACCGTTGGCACATTTGAATCGACCAGGAAGCGGGTCACGAGGACGGCGGTGTGGGCTGGCGCGTTTTCATGGTGAAGTTCCCAATCGCCCGCGATTTCAGGACGGACCCGATGGACCCTTCGTTCGAGTCTCTTGAGCACTGCCACGTAGAATTTGGCTTCGACGGTTGTACCATGTGGTACAAACTCGTGGTGTCCCCTGATGTCAAAGAACACAATGAACATGGTCTTGACCTTTACACGCTCATACCGGCTTCTTGAGGCGAGGAGATGCTGAGGAGCGCCACTCGGTATTTGCCTCTTTGTTTCGGGGTCGTATTCAACAACCAAGACTCGTCACCTGTGATGACATTGTCTAAATAGTGGGGGTCACACACAAGTCCCACATTTCTTGGCACGTTTCAACTCGGCGCGATTTCTGGTCGTAAATTAAGACTTTGGGCACATTCTTAGTGCCCACTTTTCGAATCTGCAAATTATTCAAGATCTCGTGAACGGTAGTTCTTGGAATGTTTAATGTCTGTGCCACTAAACGGACACTCAAACGACGGTCTGAGTTCAAAAGATCTTTCACACGTGTCACATTTTCATTGGTGGTGGTCGTTGACGGCCGTCCAGCGCGGGCTTCGTCGCTGACCTCTTCCATATCTTGTAAAGAGGCTTTATGCCACCGATAGACGTGACATTCCGACAAAAAATTATCACTAAAGGCCGTCTTTATCATAGGAAAAGTTTCCACTGCTGACTTGCCGAATTTCACACAAAGCTTGATAGCAATCCTTTGTTCCAACGAGCTGCGCACCACGGCTTGCACGGGAAATGGAAACGGGTTTCGTGAAAAATCCTGGTCTTACTCTCCAGATGGTAGCAGACGACAGAGCGACCGCGCGTGCGTAAGCTGACCTCCCCCTCCACGTATCCCAATCGCTCCTAGCACACTGCGGCGTGTAGTCGCTTCACAATAAAATCACTAGCATTACTTAGTGCACAAACCCTGTAAAGCGGGACCCTTCTACACGTCTCGCAGGAACGGATCTGGCCGGATGCCGGGGCGCTGGATTTGCAATGCGGCAGCTAAGCACGTTCCGGCATTCGCGGAATCCTTTGGCTGCCCAGACGACTCGCCCATGGTGCCTAAGGAGACATGCGACGGATTTTAGGGCGACGTTAATGGGGGACGTGAGTGACCTACTCTTCTCGTTGCGCGTTTGGGACCAAATTGAGGGGTTTCACTGTCCGCTCGATTTAGCTGGAATGATGTGTCACCACACAGCTCATTTTGGCGAGGAAAAAGAACAGATAAATCACTTCAGTCTATTCTTCACTGTCATTGCAGCGCATATTAGACGTCGGAGCAGGACTAAGAAAAGTACACACACTACAAACACACATCCTCGTCTGCTTTGGCATGTTTTTGGCATGTCTTTTGGCAATATTAGCCAACTATCACAAGCATAGCAGATTATTCATTGGTCAACCTGACATCATGCCAGAATAAACCTGTTTGTCCGGTTTCATCGCTAAAGTGAGGAAAGCTGTTCGTCACTTTCGAAAGTGACGGATACATCCATTCGTCGCGAAAGTTACTCACTTCATCGCGATCTTCACCTTCATATTATTTGAGAATATGCTAACGAAAGTAAACCGGTTACACCTTTGAAGAATACTCTAGCAGAGCCCGCAACAATCAGCACTGAAGAGCAGTAAAAATAGCACGCGGAAAGAAAAGGTCAACAAATAAGGAACTGGACACCCTTATCGCCCAGTCTGCCCACGTTTCTTTTTTGTGTATGTTACTCTTCAACGTGGAATATTTGCTGCTTTATGGATCACTAACAAGCCCAAACAGCAACAAAATGCCGAAACTCATGCTTAAAAGTTGCAAGGCTCCAGCGCAAATGTCTTGTTTAAGCGGAACTTCACAGGTTTTTCCGATGATTTGTGCTTCAACCCCGTATCTGTTGTGTCTGGGCATTTGGAGGAAGTAGACGGTGATGAAATCATTTTGTGACGTACGCCAATAGCTTCCTCCAAAAAATTTCTTTTTACACAGCATGTGGATGGAATTGTCAAAATTTAAGAGAACAGCAGTTCCTGCTGTAAAAGATAGACGTAAACAGTAAACAAACAAATCGTTAATAAGTCGTGCTCATGAAGCTCTCGATGCAATTTTTACTGTAGCATTGGCTGTACCATTTTCTTATATCTCTCCGTCTGCTTATCCAGGAGCCGGATTTTCATGGCAGCATCAAATAAGTCTGCAAGCAAGTTTACAAGGCTCTTCGTGGGACGCTTTGAATGCAATACCGAAGACCATGTGTGCCGTTCGTTACAAACGCGGGTCTCGCTTCCATGTGCGCATGGACGCTGACACGACGCTCTTCTGCATTGTTAAATCCGCAAAATAGCTATTATACTGAATCCGGAAGATGGTTGCTGCTTTACGTGAATCTTTCAGGAAGTACCACCGTGGTGAGAGAGGGCATTTCATAAACTGCAGAGCAATAATTTGCTGACCGTTCACGTCGTAAGTGTTGTGGAGCCCACCTCAACTTCGCCGATTTTATTGCGAAGGAAAAAAAAACGCACACTTTATAAGAAGGCATAAACGATTCTTCCGGTTTGCTTCGTATGATTTATTTCTTCAGTAGCTGTTCAAGTCATGTTCGACTGCCTTCGGTGTTTGGTTTGCCGTCTAGAGCCTGAAACTATAACCAACAGAGGTCACTGACGTGGCGTTTCACTCCAACAGCAGCAGCGGTGTTAAGCTTAGAGGCTTGCATTCATGCACATAGTAAACAAGAAAGGGAGCTACGTTAAGGGGACTGAAAATGTTTACGGACAGCGCCTTGCCAAAGTCTTTAAAATACATGAAAGGAAGCGTTGAGGAACACTCAGCTGAAAGCTGCGAAACGTATACACTCGAGCCCCTCAAGGAACGAAAAGTAATTATGCGAGTGAAGTGAAATGAAGTTTATTCTTCTTTTCAAGGAAAAGAAGGGACCGGGACAAAAGGCGGTAAGGCCTGACGAGGCCCCGGTACCCATGCAGTTGGCAGTAATAATATAAAGGCAAGAAAACGTACATAGAAGGTGCGACAAATGTGTGAAAACAACGCTACAATGCGCACAGTGAAACCTTATTAGGGAAAAAGACAAACATGTGCAAGCACGCAAAGTCGTACACGTACAAATACAATCCATACATGACTGGTGAATTACGACATGAAAAATGCGACTACGGTACTTGTCCGCAACAAAGATAGAGAGAAACATGTGTATAAACAAACGGTAGATTACATTATTTTATATTTGGATTTCGCCTTCAATCAAACGTCGTTTCGTGTTTTTCTTGACCACATTTTCAGATAAAAAGAAATCATCAATAAAGGGAAATTTGTTGAGGGTGTTGGGTACTTGAAAATTCAGCTTTTGTCTACCATAATGCGTGCGCGTTCGCGGAACTCGTAGTTTTACCTCATGAAGGTTGTAACTTATTGTACTGTCAGTAACAGAGTGCAAACGGTTTCGATGAATGTATTGCAACAGCCGTAGATAATACACTTGGTCAGCATGTAGTATGCGATGCCCAACAAACAAGGGTTGTGTACGTAATTCTTGTGGTGCACCGTAATAGCCCTCAATAGCACCCAAGGCTATTTTTTGTAGCAGTAGTAGTTTATGGTAATTTGAAGACGTAATTGTACCCCATGCAAGATTACAATATGACATATTTGAGAAAAACAGTGCGTTATACATTGACACCTTTAACCAAACAGGCAAGAGTGCAGAAATCCTAAAAAACATGCCAACAGTTTTTCTTAGTTCAGAAGCAAGTTTTGAGACATGTACAGACCAAGAAAGATTTTCATTAAACCACACTTCAAGAATTTTTTGAGAAGAAACCTGACTGACCTTTGTATGATCATAATGTATCTGTATAGAATAACGTTCCGTGGTTTTGATCGGCTTGAAAAGAATATGTTTTATTTACGTTTAAACTAAGCTTATTTGGGTGTGACCAATCACGAAGCTTCAGCAAATAAGTGTTAACCATACTTTGTAGGGCGGGCAATGAGCGGGGAGAAAAGAAAGCGTATGTTCATTTTAGTAATATTTCAGATGATATTTATGTATTGCTTGCTGTTCCTTTGCGAAATTTCGTAGGAAGCAGTCGCCGGCAAATCGGTAGGGTTAGTACAGATGGCTAAACAACACCATTCGTTATACGTGTAGCGCATCTCCTACCTTATAGCGCTTGCTGTGAGAGACAAACCAACCGCCCAGTGATTGAAGAATCGGATCATCGCCAAGGAGCGTGCGCTTAAAACAGTGCCATTAATTCATAAGTGCCGCCGCTGCTCCGGCGCTTCGTTTTCCTTCCCACTGAAAAATCCCTCCCGCATCCGCGCACACAACGATGCCATCTACCGAACCGTAAGCGAAGCCGTTCGCATTTCCTCCCTTTCTAGCGAGTGACCTGAGCACCACGTGGCGCTACTTTGCTAGGACTAGTGAAAGCCGAGAACTGAAGGAATTCCTTAAAGACCGCGAAAACCGGGTGATCCTTGAATATTGAGCGATACCCTACTCCTCCGAGCTCACTTCTTTTCTTGATTTCTGTTTTGATTTTACTCTCCTACCGTAAGGTGTCCCACAAAACCCTACCAGCGCACCTTTGCTACAGCGCCGACTGTCGCTGAGATTCGGAAGGCGCGTTTTAATCGGTTGTTGAAAAGGTAAAAAAAATATTGTGTTTTCACTGTGGCGACTCTTAACGACTGCTGACGTCGCCAAAAAAAGGTTTATTTTTGATTTTCTTATTTAACTTTTTTTCGTCACACGAAAATAAGCAGCAGCAACCCCTGAATGAAATAACTTAAGCAGATAACTTAAGCTTTATTTTACATGCTTTGTTAATTGCCCAACAAGGTTTAACGTCCCAAGCAACAGCTGGGCTAACTGGACAATCTTTTTAGCCCCCAGGAAGTTTGTTGTTTAACAACCAACTCACTATATGGACTGCCAATCTCAGCGCGCGCTGATTGAAGAGGGCTTGATAGCCTGCGGTGGCGATTGACGCCGGTCCAGCGGCTATCGAGCCGTATACAATCAGCGCGCACTGAAATGGACGGCCCGCTTGGTGGACTCTCACATAATGATTCCCACCCCCATGTCTCTTTCAAAGGTCACCCAAATTTAAGAGCGCCTTTGCTGTCTGTCCGTCCCGCCCTGGCGGTACGCGGCCGTCACGGCAAGCTATTAACCCCGCGAACTTGTGCGCCGCAGTACAATGCCACGACCACTACAGGTCACCGCGACGGACTTGTGTGTTTGCATTTTGTCCCTCATGAAAGAGAAAGGGAGATAAAGCTCGTTAATGGGACGTTGTTGTTGTTGTTTCCTATCAAACATGTGTCGCCCACCCACTATGGGGAATTGGCCAAATGCAGTAAGTTATGCTCACGTATGCGTAGCAGCCGACATGCTACTTTGCATAGGGAAAGCAGTCGTCGACGGAAAAACGCTAGAAGGAAGCTTGAGGAGGAAGGCGGTAAAAAAAGAGGCAAGGAAATGAGACCCTGTTATTTATTTATTTAGTTATTTATTTGAAATACCTTAAGGCCCTATGGGGGCATTGTGTAAGGGGGGTTACAAAATCAAAGGCCTACTAAAAGAGTAAGCAGCCTTCTGAAGTTTGGTACAAAAGATACGTCCCAATGCAGGGCTCTTCAACATTACTAGAAAGATCAAAATATGATAAAGGAAAAACTGAAGTAATAAAACGCCTTCAGATACCATGAACTACATAGATCATAATTATAGACCATTAATCAGCTTTGTCTCACCTATATGTTCTTGATCCATGATCTATGTTTTCTGAAACAAAGGTGACACAAAGGCCAAAAAGAAAAAAAAGAGAAACTGCAGGTGAAGCGAATGTGAAGTACAGATGTAAATAGGTCAGAGCTTGCGAATTAAGCCCACGTCACAGACGTCACACAACTACGTTTATCGACAGCCAATCGTCAACTTGTAACATATTTGCACTGATATCTGTGAAACGAAAACGCTTATCTTAGCCTGGATTCATTAGACAGCGCGTAAACGAGTTAGTTGTGACGTAAATTTGAGCGTCATTCCCACGTAAAAGGGCCACAAGCATGAGTTCAAGCGCACGCTGACAGCTTAATTTGGTACACAATGCTTGCAGTGTTCTAAACAAAAAAAAATAATAATTCTGGGGTGTCACGTGCCAGAACTCCGATCTACAAATGAGGCGCGCCGTAGCGGGCAACTCCAGACCACCTGGTGGTTCTTTGACCACCTGGTGGTTCTTTAGCGTGTACCCAATGCACAGTATACGAGTGTTCTTGTATTACGCCCCCATCCCGATGCGGCCGCCGCGAACCGGATCGAACCCGCAACCTCGTACTCGGCTGTGAAACGCCATAGCCACTGAGCAATCGTGGCAAGTTTCACTATTGTGTCATCTCTAACATGCGATAACGAATGAGTTATTTAAAATGAAGGCTGTGTGATAACAGTGTATGCATAGCAATTGGTTATCGTGATTACACGCCAGCCTAGCTTTAAAGTGCATGACCAGTCTTTCGCGCCGAAACTCCCTAATCATCGTAGGTAGACCGTACATTCGGTCATCACCGATTGAGGTAAAGGAAATTTCCCTGGGATCATGCGGTATTAGTATAATAAGTTAGTATTAGTATTAGTATAAGTTTCGGGAAGATCCGATCCGAGTGGCTTGGGCTTCTCTGTCGCTAATGTACAGGCACCTCTGCAGAACCGAAAGGGCAGAAACGAAAAGAATACCTATGTTGCAGGATCTAAAATTTATTTCTTCTTTCGCCTCTATAAAGTGTCAACAGATGTTTTTTTTTCAATTTCCATAACGCACCGGGCACAATGCTTCCGCGCGGTTTTCGGACATGATGAGGCGTCGCCATTGTCAACGTGAGTTAAGCTGTACGGAAACATACGGGTCCCTTCCAGTGGTGGCGTGCGTGCTGGAAAGCTTTTTCACCATCCGACCGAGTTGTTCAACTTAACGTTCTCTCGCCGAAGCCAAGTAAAGAGCGGCTCGTAGTAGTTCAGCAACGGTTCCGCTGATATTTCCGGAGAGCCTGTTGCCATCTGCAACGCCTCTCGCCAGTCGATCGACGCACCGAATGACATCATGTGCCTGAAGAAAAAGGAAGAGAAAACGCAGTGAAAAAGTTAATTTTTGTTGATCTTGCGATTGATTGGTTAGTAGGTTTAAGCGCCCCAAACAAAACCAGGGGGCTATGAGAAGCCGCAGTGAAGGACTCCGGATTAATTTCGACGACCCGGGTGTTCCTTGGCGAGCACCTAAATCCAATTACGCGAGAACTTTTCGCATTTGTCGCAGTCGGGAATCAAACCCGGGACCCCGTGCTGCTCAGCAGCAGAACGCCATATCCACTGAGCTACTGCGGCTGTTTTTCTTCTTTTTAAATCCACCGTAGGAGGTATATAACTAAGTGAAAACCGGCCAAATATCAGCTGTGCAGAAAATTCTTTCTCACTTTGTGAGCAATTTTTCGCCCATAACGTCATACTTCGAAGAACTCACGCTGTGGAAGAAAAGGAGCAGAAATTGAGCTTACATGGTGAAATTAATTCTGTGCAAAAAAAGAATGATTGTGGATTGACGGGACTAATTGTAAGGCACTCCTATTTCCCGCAGCGCGAAAGAACTTTCCCTTATCACGTTATCTTCCATTGTCAGTGTATTGTAGTGTATTGTATACAATAGTGAATCTCAGTTTAGGCAAACGCATATTCTATGCACACATTACATCTGCGACGTCTAAAGAAATCAAGCCGTGAGTGCTATAAATTTCTGTAGTTATGTGACACTGCAGTAAGAATTTTTAGCGTACTACCAATGTTAAGCTACCTGCTTCAGCCCAACATGACTATGCTGATATAGCGCATACTCAACCGTGAAGTATATTTAGGCACAATTAATATTTCTACACATAACTGAAACAATAGACGATATTTATCTCACAATTTCTTATTACTTCCTCTAACAAGCACTAGTTATGGCGTAATGAAACGGACTGCCATATTATATTAAAGCTAGCCGGACAACATGAATGTTTAAGAATAAAGCTCAGGAACACCTGCTAACAACACAACTAGCTTTAGATCAAATACTTCGAAGCTATGTCGTAAGCATATTTATATGTTAACTATTTATGTGTGTGTTTAGACATTTGTTTTTTATGTTACGCTCCGATTACCTTTCCTACCCGAGTTGCTTTTTTTACTGTTTAGAAATTGTACAACTTCTATTTGCGTTGCACATATGTATTACTCAGCATTCCCCTTGCTTATCATATATTTTAGGCATTAGATGTTCCGAGTTGCTTTATATGTTCTAATTTTCTTACTATGTTCGAAATGCTTTGTTGCTATAATGCATTAATTACTACATTCTTAATTACTCACACGAGGTACCCATGATAGTTTTTCAAAACTCCGAAACCGCCTACTGTACAAATGCGAAATGAATAAAGAAAACGCATTCTGAATGTATATGCATAGCTTGTCACGTGGGGCGTGACAAAATGCGTAAATTCGTGAGTGGACGTGTTCTCGTATAATTTACATAGCGAATCCTCGTTATTACAATGTCTTCTAGAAAGACCGCTCCGGAACGTTTTTATTCGGAACTTTCTAGGTTGCTACAAACGCTGACCCAGTGGTGGAGGTGGTATCGATTCACGTTAGGGAGTAACACTTCACCAAAATTAATTGCTCAGCCCTTTGCTACGGTGTCTTTCACAGCCATAAATTATAGTCTTAAAGTGTAATTCCCCATAAGTAATTTTATAGAGAGATCGCTATTGTGATCACATACTGCACGCCAATGGTTCAAAAATTTACGATTCTCTAAGCTGCAGAACTTAAAAATCTGCAGATGAGTCCTACTCACCTTATGTTACGAACGGCTGGAGTATCACTTTCCACGCAACAAAAGACCATGGGCGCTTGTTGACGTCTTTCTGAACACATTGCCCTCAGCAGTTGGTAGTCAAGGAAGCGCGCAAAGAAATACCTGTAAGGCAGCAGATGCATAAGTTGATTATACACGGTTCGCTCAGTAGTCGCTCCGCGCTGGTCTGTACACCAGCGTTGCGTAGAGCTCGAAACTGTTGTTTTTTCTGGACACCACATTTTGGTTACCACCAGCTCCGCCATGGTGCTAAGGCAATCTGCATTACCGGCTAACCACTACCAGCTAAACGGTAAAAATATAACCTGCGTTAGCTACGGAATAACATTTCCGTACTGTTGGATGCTGCTCTGACTCACAGGAACTCACGTTACTTCGTGGTCAGCACATGGGTCCACATTCCACAGCGCTAGATGTATTGAAGACTTAGCGCTAACTGCGATCTCCGCACGAACCTAGATCCAGACCCAGTGTACGCTTCACTATAGTTTTAATTAAAACTAGGAATAAGTAACAAATACAAAATCGGATTGAGGTTTAGGAAGCAGGGGCGCCTGTCCCCTTGTCAATGAACATCCATTTGGCAAGTGTGTCCACCCATTTATTATAGAGCCGGTGAAGGAAAATCCCAGCTTCAAGTTAACACACATGTCACAAATGCTGTTGCGCCCCTGTGTGCCACTGCTGTTGGCTAAAGCTGCCGATGTTTCACTGAAGGCAGAGAAAAGCGCGAGTGCCGCAATTGAGTGGGTGGCCTCATCAAGAGATGAAGAAACATAAAAACCAACTGATTTTTTTTTAGGGAAGTTGTTACGCCCTTTTCTTGGCTGAAAGCACATTTTTCGAATGAATTTTCGTCTTCCGTGAGGCGAAAGAAAATATATCACGATCTTGTTGGTGTTTTCTAGCCGTTACCTGACTATTGTACGATGCACAACTTAGGACCGGAACACAACGTGCTGAAACGCGTGAAAAAGAAAGCACCTGTTAGATCTTCACCGAAAACCTTTTTTCTTCAAGTGCATTCTGGCACTTTACCTATGAAGCCATGGCTACAAAGCAAGGGTTCCTCTGTTCCGCGGTCTGTTACTGCATCATATGTAACAAACCTGAAACTATTGAGTACATCTTCTTGGATTGCCACGACTCCGTGTTCGTGTGGGATATTCTCAAACGAACTCTGAAAAGAATAACTGTCGATAAGCCCTTCTGGTATTCATTTCTTTCCATACGCAGACGCAGAGGGAGTGCCGGCTGACATGACAACGCTTTTGTATGAGTGTGGAAAACGCGTAGGGATGTAAGGAACGTCCGCGTAGATGCAAGGTCGTCGAGGCAACACCTAATTGTAAGTCTCACGTGCACGCGCGATGCCCTAAAGCACATAATGGAAGCACCAGAGTGGTTTCAGGAGCTTGATGGTTTAGTGTCTGTTAAAGCATCTTTGAAGGCGTTTTAAATTAGTAGTCTATCCAACGTATGTAATAACACTGTTTAGCACAAACTCTTTGTGCCTGTGTACGTATTGTTGCTAAGAATGCAACAAAGAAAAAGAAGAGTTGCGATTGCTCAGTGGCACAGCGCTGATCTTGTTAACCAGTGATCGTGAGTTCAATCCCCACTGGCGGCTGACCTTCTTTATTGCGCTTACTTTTATTTTTCTGAAAAGCCTGAAATATTGTAGTCTTCAACGGGAATAAAGCTTTTTTTTTTCATCACGGGTAGAAATCGCGTGATGTAATGCTGTTCATCGGGGTCAAGCATTCATGTGCTCGGTACATATGGAATCAAGAAAACAATGTTACACGGCGTACTGCAACCTCCACCGCGTACCCCACTTAGATCTAGATCCGAGCTAGTTGGCAAAGCAACGTCATTGAAGGGTACTGTACGGGACGGCGCAAAAGACTGGAGAGGCGATTGGAAAGCACAGACACGAGCTCTCTCTTTCTCTCTCTGACAGTGCGTGCGCATGCGTGCGTGCGTGCCCCATCTTTCACTCACTTCTAGCATGCACCACGTGCGCTCGTTCTGCACCATTTTAAGCTTGAACAGCGACTTTCCGCAGGCTCGATACCGACATGGTGAGACCAGCGTTCGCCTCGTTGAGCGAGCTTCGCACGCGCACTTCCTGCGCACGCGATAGAGGATCATCCCCGTGCCTGATCTATGATGCTTGCGAAGTGCTGCAGTCGCGAGGGTTCGTGCTCTCGAAGCAGCTGCGAGACCGGCGAGAACCCTCGTGAAGAGAGAGAGAGAGAGAGAGAAACAAGGGTAGGAAAGGCAGGGAGGTCAACCAGAACAGCATCCGGTTTGCTACCCTACACTGGGGGTGGGGGAAAGGGGAATAGAAAGAGGAAGAAAGGGAGAGAGGAAGCACTGAGTACGTGTGGGAGCGACACCATACGCAAGGACACTCGTGAAAACACCGTCGCCTAAGGCAGAAGATTCGCACTTTTCTCCTGCCTATGCATTATCTATCGCATAAGTATATATACCCACGACAAAACGCTCGCTATCGGGTTGATTAAGAATGGTCGAACAGGGAATGTCGATGTAGTCAGCGTTTAGACAAGGAAACTTGTCTTCGTCATGGTGGCAGCTGTTCTCCTTAGCAGCGTCTTTTTAAGTACGCGTGTATCTGCGACCCTTCCCCCATTCGGCCACTGATGATCACTTCAAGCCTCCGTGTTCTTGTGAACTTCTCTCTTGTTTGGATGGCTACTCGATTTCTCGTATATATTCATTTATTGGAATTCATTCATGACAGACGCCTTCGCGATCTCGGGTCAGTCCACTGCCTGTTACCGCAACGCGGCCGCACGGCGATGTCTATGTATCTTCGTGCGACTCCTATTATAAGTATAAATTTAAACACGAACAATAAATAACTGACCTGAACACCTGCTATGCGTAATTACGTATAAAATTGACATATACTCGCTCTGTAGCCAATTTCTCAGCATAAAGTGGCCCAAAGCGCATGTTTTGGAGGTTGAATTAAGATATATGCTGTTACAAATGCAGGTGAACCTGGAAAAGAAACAAGGCATTGAAATAATGAGGAAAATATTCATGTCGGTTATAAAGCCGGATGCATGCGGAACTGAATGGAAGTGGTTAAAACATAATTTATTCATTTTATGCATAGACAGGAAGTCAAATCAGTGAAACGAACATAATGGTTCTTTTCAACGCGCGCTTGCTATTTATCTGAAATTAAAACGAAGCGCAAAGGAGGCTACGTTGCAAATACAAAGAAGCGTCTCTCCTTATTTTTGTGGCCCGCTTTCAATAAAACTCATGGCGAACAGGAAAGACTTCTGACCTGAAGTAAGGTATGAAGTGGGACACGTGGTGCTTTCCTCCAACGTCGAAGTACCCCCTCGCCTCCGGTGTAGGCGGCTTCACACCTTGCAACTTTTCTCTGTTTGGAGAGAAAAAGTATATATATATATATATATATATATATATATATATATATATATATATATATATATATATATATATATGTAACGGCGACCAAATACCACCGCGATATGAATTGAGAACGCAAGTCAGAGGCGAGCTCCTGCAGCTGTCCTCCGTGGATCCGCGATACATCGCACGAACCACATTTCTTTTATCTGTTACGATAAATCAACGCAAGGTCGTTTTCCGCGAGTATATACGTATATCTTGTCGACTGTCTAGGCGACGTTCAGCTCGTTCAAAGCTTCAGCGAACTGCTCTTGTGAGACAATTAATTACATCCACTTCATTCTTCAAGCTTTATTTTTATCTTCTAATCATTAGCTAACGCGGCATCATTATACAGAGTTGTGGTTGTCCGTATGCCAGTTTCCCGCATCGCTTCGTCGCGAAGCAATGATATACTGATAACATGGCCATGCCGTATGCAAAAGCGCATACCGGTAATCCCATAGCGAAGAGGCGAGGCTCTCGGCAGGGATGTGGCCTTGAAAGACCGCGTAGCGCCATCTCTCTACGGAGAGAATCCAGGGCAAAGGTACGAGCTTGAATAGAGCCTCCCGCAGTAAACTGCCCACAGTGTCACGACGGGAGTGCAGGTGTCTCTCGGACCCATCGGTGTGCGGCTCTGCAAAGTGCGCAGTTTGAAAAGCACTTCCAGTTCAAACCAACGAGGAGAAAGCGTCAGCGTCGATGCTAAGCCTAAAAAGAATTAAAATAAAGTCTCGACACCATCCTTACTTGAGGCTTTAAAGAGCTCCCTTCTTTCGAAAGTTGGTGATGAAAGATCGAGAAGACGAAAGAAAAAAAAGGACACGTTCTTGCAGTCAGACAAGGCGTCGTATGAAATTTGTGAGGGCCCCTAGAACAATGTTATCTGCTCACGTAGCGCCCTGTAAATGTCTTAGCCAATCGAATTGTCGCACAGTACGCATGGATTACCGTCTCGAGCGCAGTCTTGTCTCTGCTGCAGATGCGAGCTCGCTTTCACGATGGCCAAGGACCGCATTGTGCAACGGGACACAGACTTCGGTGGATATATGCAGATTTCGAGCAGATAATCGCGACGGCGGTGGCTTGTTGTTGCACAGAATCCGCGCAGGCTCGACCACGGAGGCACGGAGGTACTAAGAGAAAGGGCGGTCTGTGGTATTCAGGTCCACGGCCTCGAGTACAAATTTTTCTTCTATCGCCCCGGTACACGGCCGAGACAAGCGCGCTGTCAGCGTTACTGTCGCACAGAGCGCGCTCTATCCCCATGCTCGCTGCCCGCGCTGGGCTGAACCCTTTGAGCGCAGAGTGGGTAAAATGATGGCGCATGCCATATCGCTTTCGATATGCGTCCGCCCCAGCTCTTTATACCAAGCTCCGTGGTGCCTCGACACTCTCCTGATACCACGTGACGACATTTTCCGTCCACTGCTCTCGCGTACTCATCGCCACTGCCATCAATTCGAAGTGACACTTTTCTTGCGTAGTAGAGCTCTCGCTCAATGTGTCGCTAAATTTGCCCATGTGACCAAAACATTTTGTCCACTGCAAGACGAAGGCCGCCCCCAATGATCACAAATCACTACTCCCTTGCGTCGGCCAATGGCGGCCTCCGCCTGCAAACTTCCTAACCTTAAACAGCCTAATTTCCTGCGGCCATGAGCAGTGTTTCCCTTCCTTACAGACACCCATTCTTTTGTTTTACACGACCACGGTTATCTGTACCATGTATCACACGACCTGGCCGATTTCATTTCTTAATATCAACTACATATTGCCCATCCGATGAAATAATCGAGGCCCTTGGAGCTCTTAAGTCATTCGACGTGCCCACTGCAAAATTAGCTTGACGGACTTATGACGTCGTTTCCTCGAAGTCTTTAGACCATGAAAAAGTAATTGTGAACGCTGGTTTCTGAAATGATGTTTCGGTAGCAATCCCTTCAAAATTTTTTTTAAATTGTCTCTATTTATCAATGCGTCCTTTGAATATGGAACAGAAAATAGCCAGGTGGAGCTAGATTTAGCGGTAATGCTGATGGTGCACGCATTTAGGGCCTTCACAACATGTGTGGCTTACGACATCTTCGCAACAGCAACGTTTTCCTGCAAAGAGAAACCACTTGCTCGAAGCTACCCTTGTGTTAACTATCAGACACCTGCTATGGGAGTGCCCCAGGAGAGATATGGTAGTGCTATGGGAATGCCCCACGAACGCGTCGGGGGCATGTGACCAGTTTACAGCGATCCGCATTTTAATAACACTATATGTTCATTTGTAATCATCATTGTCATCATCGTCACCACTACCTGAGGTATAGCGCAAAAGCGGCACGTAAAACGACAGAGAAGGTGAAGACACGAAGTCTGTCGTCTTGCGTGCCCCGTTTGCGTCATAGCTCACGTAACGCAGTACCAACTAGCGCCATCAGTCCGTTCTTTTGATCATCATTATCATCATGTTTAGCACTACCTTTAGTTCACAGCAAGGTGCACAAATGTTGATCATTTAATTATGTTACCTTCGTTTGTTAGCACTGGTAATCGTTGTAACGTCTTTTTCACTCTGAAAGCATTGCCGCTTTGGCGCTTCCGGCCGATCTTTGAGTTGTTTCTTTTGTTTGGCTTAGAATTTTTTTTTGTCACAATAACCTCACTTGTTGCTGATCTATTCAAGGACTAATCTAATGCAAGCTGAGGAAAGAGAGCCAGGAGAAGCCGAAATATAGTATCTCGCAAAATAAATAAATAAATAAATAAATAAATAAATAAATAAATAAATAAATAAATATCAAACAGCGTAAAAGAAAATAAGAGTGAAACAAAGTGTAAAAAACAAGCAAATTTCAGCAAAATAATCAGAACAAACAAAATTTTCTATCGTGGCAGTATATATGTCCCATGGGTAGTAAGCGTTTAACGGAACGTGCTGCTTAGGCAGCCTACTTGATGCTTAACTCTTACGAACAAAAAAAAGTTGGGTAATTAAACTAGAGCGCTAGGAGCAAGCAATTAAATTATGAGACGGTAGCGAGGTTGACCGGAATAGACGTCGTAGGGCAGACATGTATGCGCTAAGGGAAAGGATGCGTGGCTAACAGAAGTAAAACGAGGAAGTGGAGCCGGGGGGGGGAAGGGGGGAAAGGGGGGGGGGAATCGACTGCGACTAGACAGTGCTGCGTTTACACGCGGCCAGAAAAAGAACGCTTCGCTTTCAAGGCGCCAGCCTTTTTGCTGCAGCGACAGTAACACGCCAAACTTACCACCGCGCGCCGAGCCGGCACCTCCGCAGGCCGCAGCAGCGTGGCCAAAGGCTTCCCCGATGGCTTCGTGGAGGGCCGCTAACGGCGCCGTTCTGAACAATGACCGCTGGTGTCGGTACGCCAGGAAATACTGCACGTGACCCATTTCGTGGAAGGCGATCTCTTCGTCTGCCTTCGAGCCAACCAGGCAAGCCTTGATCCTTCGTTTGCCAGGTAAAAAGCAGCGTGAGGAAAAGAAAAGAAAGGGGGAAAAAAGACAATAGGAAGATAGGGCACAACGAGAGGAGCTAGGTTGTGACCTCGACGGAAAGTGAACGAGGCCAAGAAACGTGCTGAGTCGCGTCAATGTAGTATGTAAAGACTTCTGAGCAAGTCGAAAGTGAATTGGACGTGCCTTCGTATTTCTATGCACTGCGTTTGACAAGACACCGGCATTATTTAGACTCGCAGATTGAGTTAACGGACCCCTTAGATTCAAAAACTATTAGAAGCCGGTAGCAGCTGTTGTGAAAACTGCCCTACGAATAATTTTTCTGCTCGTGTAAGAATTCGTGCTGATGGCACACTGCTTTCCACCTTGCGTGCCCCCCCCCCTCCCCCCCCCCTGCATGCATCTCTGATATCCTTTGCTGCGTCCTTGCTTACGCAGTGATACCTTGATAGGTCGCTTCAAGGATGGCCTGCGTGGAGCAGCGTGCAAAAAAAAAAAAATCGTTTTTACACGCTTCTCTATTATAATTGGAAGGCCGGTTTAAATTCCCTTCTCTGAGTAGATGAGCGTGGTGATATTTTCCCCGTCTTCCTAAAGGCCTTGAGGCCATCCCTCCAAAATAAAGACGTGTTTACTACTAGTAAATTTCTTAATCTGACTGCGCTTTTCAGCAGAATACAAAGCTTAAGGAACAGAGGCAACTACAGTTTAATGATGCAAACAGTATATAGGCCTATGTCACCCGTCGTATAGTCTGCGAAACGACGCTTTTATGTTTGTTTCGTTGAATGAAGCCAGTGGTAAATGAGCAGCCTACACGCAGCTCTCAAACAACAAACAGAAAAATAAACACGTTCCAACGGCATGCCAGCAGCCATTCAAGCAAGCAGAAACACGCACGTCCAGAAAGATTACACGAATGAAAAAATCTCACACCGGAAGTCACTGCCATCGCCAAAATCGTACGCCGTCGCGTGGCAGTCCATGGCGGTGCTGTTGCCAGGACGTTCGAAAATGGAGTTCTTCCAGAACAGAGGCGGCATCGGTGGGAAACCAAGCTTCTCGTAGTGGGCCTCGGCCCTTCTCACGCAATCGGACGGTAAGACACGCCTCTCTCGTTGGGCCTGCTCAGTGGGGCTCCTCCGAAGGTCGGCCGGCACTACCAAGTCAGCCAAGTTTCTCCAGTTCTCGCCGAAAGGATTGCCTGGAAGGAAAAGCGGGTCACCTCCCATCACGGCCTGTCAGGTAGCAGCTGGCGATCACACCCATCCTTGCTTTCACCGGCTGTCTTGAGGGGGAGAAATATCAAATTACGTTTACCGGCATCAAAGGAAGTAAGACCCCAGCCCTGGCCTCTTTGATCGGCTCAGGCATCTCGGTCCTGCACAATATTGATGTGCTACACCGAAAGCGGTCACCATACCTTTTCGAACTTTCGTGGACGAGTGTTCCACTCTTGCCAATTGCCGGGACGCTTGTTTGGAAGTAACATTGAAGTATTATGTTTTGAAAGCGGAGGTGGCGGGGCACTCCCGCAAGGTGTGTTTATTGAAGGGACAGGCTCCGCAGTCTTTACACGTTGGGGAGCCTGGATCCCCGCTAATAGAATATGTGTAGTGGGATGTCAGCACTGTGCGTGTTAGTACTTTTCGTGTGATTGAGGCGTCCTTCCTTGAATGCGTATAGGAGGTGTGTGGCGAAGTATTGGTGCGGCCGTGCGATAACTCAAAAGCTGCACCTTTGCATTTCATCTGTATCATCGGCTCCGTAGAAGACTGCTACAGTCCCAAAAAATAGCCGCGGTGAAATAAATCTCAGTCAATTTACGTCAGTGCAACCACTTCCTCAAGCTCAGCAGCTGGCAGAGAAAGAACTCGCAGAGATAAATACGTTTTGTTTGAAGCAGAGAAGTGATTTAACTAACTAATCGCGACCACAAAGAGCACGAGAACAGGACATCGGAAATGAGCTCAGGACGCAACACTGCTTACGCAGTCACTTAGTTACATAAGAATATAGTCTTATGTGACTACAGCTGTTCTGTGTAAATGCCAAAATTCAGTTGCGATGCATTTATGCGTACACTGTGTGCGTAAATGCAATTATTGATGTTATTATAATTTATCAAATTTCAGAATGACGTGCACGTTCCCATGCAGTTCTCATATGCGAAACAGTACCGAGCACTTGAAATGGCCAGTTATTCTTCCAGTGCTCTACGCGACCTTTCCTGCAGAGTGACGGAAAGTTAACATAGGTAATGATCAAGTTCCAGCGATTGGTATGATGGTTTTCACACCAAGTTTCAGCTTGGTATGAAAACGGCTTCGTAGGATGCGGCCCTTAGAGAAGACAGTGCGTCCCCGTGAGGCTTTACCATCGTCCCGTTCAGGATAGGGGTAACAGCTCATTTGTTGTCAAAAATACCACGGAAACGTGAGCCGACAAGATCAGGTCAGTTTTACAACATCTTGACATTCGGCGCGCTAGCTGTCGGCATCGGCGCTTGTTAAAATTACATTACGGGCGTTTAACGTCCCGGAACTGCAGGGATGGTCACAAGGGACGCCTTATTCGAGGGTTACGAAATAATTTTGACCAACTGGGTTTTCTTCAACGCGCACCCAAAGTGAGGTACGCGAGCGTTTCCGCATTCCAACCCCCACCGGAATCCGGTCGCCACGTTCGCCATTCGAACCCGCTACCCTGTGCTCAGCAGCACAGTGCCATAGCCAATGAGTCACCGTAGCGAGTATCAGCACTTTCTCAATAAACTAGGAAAGAAGGGGAAGGGAAAGGTGAAGGATGAAGAGCACTTTTGCTTTTCTTCGATGCGAAAGCACCTCTGGCAGCGGGTTATTTGCTAGAAACGCTGACCAACTGTTTTTGGTTTGCGACTGCGCTCTTAGTGTTACGTTGAACGTCAGTTAATACGGCGAAGAAACTGCGTTTACCCAGGAGGTGTACAGGGATTGGCTCGTTTGGTCGAAGCTCCTTCCCGTAGTGTCGTAGTAGCGCGCCGCGCACGTAAGCGTGCAGCTCCGAGTAGAGCGGCTGCACTCGTTCCCAGAGGCGGGCGCTCTCTTGCTCCACGTCCAGGCCTTCGTTCCAACTCTCGGCGTAGTGGCGGTAGCCTGCGCGACAGTTCTTTCAAAGCAACCCACTTCGCTTTCTCGAAACACGAAGTTGACAGAAGTCTCGACGTTGATGGCATGACAGCGTGCCCTATATGGCATTAAACATCGCATCTTAACATCTCACCCACAAGGAGTATCGCACATTGTCCGGGCACCCTATGCAATCACTGCCTGTAGTATCTTTACATTTCAGGTAGACGCAGAGAGGCGAACCGCCTTGTTCGTGAAGTAAGGGGCGGGGGAGGGGAGGGGGGGCAACGAAATAAGAGTTGCGTTGTATAGTCATTGCGCCATTCGTTGCGCTGTTACATGTGAGCTTAATGGCGTATGTCGAACTCGAGGCAGAACGACTGCATAGGCTCTCATGTATTTTATTCCGTACACGTTTTTTTTCTTCTGAACAGTGCAGTAATATCACTGTTTGGGGATTACGCAGAACACCTGACTGCGGTATCGTCTTGGATGCCATCCGGTGTGAGGGCCCTAAGTGCCATTGAAAAAGAGACGATAGTGGTGCGGATACAGGTCGCAATAAGAGGTTTTAACAAGAGAAGCTAAGCTTTATATTAGGCTCACAGAGATTGACGAAGGTAAATACGATATTGAGTTGAAGTCCGCCGGCCCTGTCACGTTCTCCAACCGAATGCAAATAAGAGAAGTATTACTTGTCGGTGCCTATTTAAGACGGCCATCTTCGACACCAGCAGGATAATGCTTTGCGGTGGCGCCCAAACAGTGGATTCTGTTATTAAGCACAGTTAGTTACCGGCAGTCCGGCCGCCTTCGTTTCTATTATGTTCTTTATTACAGCTGGCCTACACTTGTTTTTGAGAGCCCATTTAAAGTAATTCCTGCTTTGTATTCGAATACGGATCCTCATCCTTACGTGTGCTTGATGGCGCGCACACACTCGAGTACGTGTTGCTACGACGCGATACTGTGTTAGTGAAAGGACTGTAAAAACAATGCTGAAAGGGGGTGTTGTGATTTGCAGTTCTGTTATGCGAAAACATGAACACGATGTTACTGCCAAGCATTCGTTGCTGCGTGCCAAATATTGTCCCTCGCGTTATGCCAAACAACCTTAGTTGCGTAATCTGTGAACTGCACTTACCGTTGCTAGCAGCTGCAGCATTCAACATGGACACCAAAGCAGCGAAGTATATCTGGGAAGCATTCTGCCACTTTGCCCACTGAAGCCATTGGGACTTCAACAGACTTGGATCGGTTGTGCCAGCCATATGGCGCTCCAAATCATTATAGTTCTCTTTGGCAGAATAAGATATCATCGCTGTGCGCAGTTCGGAGACTTTCCTGCAATTGGAAGGTAGTTTGCTCATCGCCGCTCTTGCATTAAAGTCAAATATTCATATTTTCCAAGGAATTAAATAATGGGCATTGCGCTTGCCCAGGACAGCCTAAATATTGTATCCAAAACTTACACCTCGATCCTCGTCGAAAGATCAAAGCCATGCCTTCCCAAACGTGCCATCATGCATCACAGATATAAAGGCGGAACAACTGGATCAAAGAATTTGAATTTCATCACTCATGGCGCCATTAAATGTGAGAAACTGCTTTTAGAAAAAAGAAAGTCTGTCGGAGCATTCATTAAACAGTACTTTGTTCATTAAGAGATTTTTGTGTGCTCAGTGCACAGCCAGAAAGGTATTAAGACTTTTCTACACCTTCCGCGGGTGACGCAGTTAGCTTAATTGCTGAAAAAAACTCTCTTCACAGTGACTTCAGGAAGAACTGAAGAAGGGTTAAAACTCGAACCAGTTAGTGCTGCGCAGTAAAGTTACTGCAGGCGGGAAAGGCAGTACACAAGCGTGCGGATTGCAAGCGCGACGAGCATTGTGTACGAGGTAGCAGGAAGCAGCAGCTAACCTGCGGAAACTAACCTATAAACATTGTGCTAGGGTCATTTTCAAACATAGTTTTGAAGTGAGAGGAGCGGAAAGACATAGATATAGAGAAACAGAAGCACGTAAGACCGCTGCTTCGAAAACACCATGCAGAAGAGCCCAAAGTGAGGGAAAGAATTAACAAAGTCACCGGTGGTTTAGCTCAGGTTGAACATCTGGACAAAATAAAGAATGTCCGTAGCCTGCTTTAGTCGCTTCCTTCCCATGCTTCATTTTGATTGTCTACAGGTAACAAACTAAAAGCACAATTATCATACTTTGCATTCTGGGGGTCCTGCACAACGACGCCAGACCTCATCATGCTGATGAGCTCCATGGAGGGCGCAGGACACGTTCCCGCGTAACCCCTGAAAGCCCTGGCCCATTTCTTCCAAGACGACATCCAAACATTGTAAAGGGGCTGGAAGTTGCTGCGCTGTGTTCTTGTTTCCGACGTCATATTTGTAGCGAAATTCCATTCTACCTTCTGGAGCTGGTTTGTCATCAGTCTGTACTCATCCTCGAAGGTTGCCAGTTTCTCTTCCGCTGGACATGTGGGTCCTGCACGAAGAATCGGATATGTTGTGCTTCTGTAATCGAGGTTTGCTACATGCATAGGTTGGCGTAGGTTCTTGTACTACGTGCAAGAGGTTTACTACGCATAATAAAATGAGAGTTGACATAGCAGTTTGCTTTATCCGTATTACTATTCGTCTGTTGTCGTATTTTAACGTTCACTACAAAAGACAGTCTAATCGGAAATTACGGAGAAATTCCCTTTTCGCGGCTCTTATCCAGGTCTTATGCGGGATTGCCAAAACACAGATGGCTCCTTACCTGCTCTCCAGGATGATCCTCCTCTCATTAGCCAGAGCATAATCGATAGGACGAGAAACAACATTTCCCCAACAGCAGGCCTACAGTACCGTTCTGCAAAGAGCATCAAATCAAGGTTAAAGCCTTTCTGGCGGGTCAAGAGCAAGCTTCGATTGTGAAAATTTTAGTTCAAATGGCGCATCACGACTGGCCTTCTTGAACACCTTTCGTGCTCTCTCTCTCTTTCTCCACACTTAACTTTTTGTAAGCTTTGAAAATGCTGCAGCTTAGGCCAGTGGTGCAAGTTCAACCCACTTTTCCAATGATAGCAAACAGGCGGAACTCTATTGGTCGTCTTCCCACTAAGGTGTGAGTTCTGAACCATATGAAACAAACACAAAATGAAACGTTTAGCAAGTTCAGTAGGGGTTTCCCGTTGCTAAACGACATCGATGACACTGACAGCGACTCTCCAGTGGCTTGCAAGGCACAGCATGCAGACAAGAGGCGCGCTGTCGCCGAGACTACAGTTTCCGCGAAGAACCATGACAGTTTACAAGCACCAGCGAGCAGCGCGGCTTCGAATGAAGCATTAAAAGCGGCGTGAAGTAGAAAGTAATGGAGCAAATGGCACAAACGGACGCGCCCTGTAGGAAGCTATACGTTTCGTCTCCAGCACATAGGCGGGAATGTACCTGTACAAAGCACACGCGGGCGAGGAACTTGCTGACAAGGCGAGACAATCTTGTCGTGACTCGAAAACGCCAGTCCTGCTGGGATATAAGCAGAGGAGGCGAGCTCGGAACGCAAACAAAACTGACGGTGTACATCGCTCGTAAGCTTCTACGCCATAACACGTGCGTCGACTCTTGTTCGGCATACAGGTTGCGCTTATGCGCTTAGCTGCATTCAGCGCTATATACGCACGCCATTCATCTCTTCAGCTAGCAATGCGGCGTGCGCGTTTTGAAGGCCAGCTTGCGTATATTCGTGAATGGGGCATTCCTCGTACCATTCGTAGGTTTAAGAGCGAGTGTGCTGATGCAGTGGAGTTTCCGCTAGCTATAACGGTACAATAAACGCAGTTTGCTTTTTTTAATGTCATTTATATGCAAAAGCAGCGGCGGGTTCGCATCTGAAGTCATTAGCTACGATCACTCGGTAGCGCTGCTCTGTAAAAAGGTTACATTCCCCTTTCTGCTATTCCCTCAATAAAGTGATAAATAAATGTCAGTGCCTGTTATATTCGAAAAGAGATTGCTTAAGAAGGTTTGTTGTTTTCTTCCGCGCTGCGCTATTGTGCCAGTTTGCTAAATAGTCAAGTCGGATTCTTTTTGGGCTACTCTTTGGCCTGAGCCCACAACGTAAGAATTAGCAACAGGGATAGAAACCAGAAAGATGTGAAAGTACTGCCACACAAAGGTATTTTCCTGAATTGTACTTCCACGTCTAACTGCAAAAAAGCTAATTATCCTACATAAAAGGAGAGAAATAATGACCGTGTCCAACCTCAGACTTTCCACCCCGCCACTCCAGCTCCACGTAGTCCCGTCGCTCCTGGCTAACTATCCCGAGGAGCATTGGCAGAGGCCGGAGCTAGAGCTCCTGGAACAGATCCGAGCTCCCCGCGCATGCGCATCAGTGTTCACTAGGATTCCTCTTACTCTTACACCAACACCCTCGACACACGCGCACACAATAAGTGTGCAGAAGGCGACGCAGCAAAGTAATAACGTAGAGGAGCTCGGCCATCATCACGGACCACCAGATGACTTTCGCGCCACTCCTTGCAGAGTTTCAGAGAAAATATTTGCTCAGATTTTCGAAACTTTCATCGCGCCGGCGCCCGCTTCTGGCAACTTGCGTCGCACGCGACGCGTGGGGCGGCGCTTTCGGTGGGTGTCATTCCCTCGAGAATCTTGAAAGGACTCCGGCAAACGAGGCAAAAAAATAATAATAATAATAAAAGCGAAATGCTCACATTCCCAGGCTTTTTTGCGAGCAGCGGGTGAAGTGGACTTTGCGGGCGTCCTCGACGCTCGCCAAATCTGTCATCTTCGTAACATTGCTGCCCGCTTTCTCCGAAAGCCGGGCGCGCTCGATTAAAAGCCTCCGACCTGGCTACACGCAAAATGAGATATCTCGGGCGTTGCTTTTCTTCTGTTCGCATTATTGACTTTGGCGACCATTTCGTGTTCAGAGGGCCGATCTGTCTGCCTTTCGTCTAATAAATTTTTCTCTCTCTCTCTCTTTCTATCCCTCTCTCTCGTGGGCAGAGATTACATCGTGGAGACACCCAGTTGTCGTGTCTGTTTATCTTAGGGAGGGGGTAAGGACGACCAAATTAGCCACCTACGATTTTCCAGTCCTCCACAGGCGCCTGTTTTGAAGTTTTCGTTCTCGCACGTTATTCGAGATTCAAACGAAAAAAAAAAAGAAAGTTGCTGTAAATCAGTTGAGGAACTGTGTCCACTGTGTTGATACCTTCCAGTTCACCGAGGTACTGATTTTCCCTATATTTATTTCACTTTCTCTTAGCTTCACTTTACCCACTTGGTGTATTTCCACCACTCACCCCAGCCTTCTTTTTTCTTTAATCATGCATCGAATCTCACAGTGCATCAAACTTCAAACCTCACTTCGTTTTCATGAGCATGGCACAAAGCATGAAAGAAACGTACAGATTTTACAGAACTACAAGCCAGTGTACACATTAGAGTCTGATGAACAGCCTTTTCTTAGCTTTATTACCTAGAAAGTGCACATTGCCGTATGTTGCTCAATGCATAGTCACACTGTCGTTCTCATGCTGCGTGTGTGAGCATCAAGGACATTATAGCACATAGAGAACCCGCTTTGTTCGTACTGCAAAAAAGAAGGACATTTGTGACAGGCCGAACACTTTAGTCCGCGAGTATTCGTTTTTATTGAAAGCAAGGTTTCCGCAATAGGTTTGAGGCGGTGTTGGTTTACACTTGAGCTGCATCAACAAGAATCCCTTCCCGAGAACGGGAACCTTCTCCATGAAAACAAAGCTTTCGAGCACTTCAACATACGTAGGTTCGTTCTTCAACAGGTTACCTACTCTATTTAAAACATTTGTGATACCTGGTTGGGTTACCCCATAACTTTTCTTACAACAGTAACGCATTGGGATGCACGTTAAAGAACCCCAGGTGGCCAAATTAATCCTGAAACCCTCCCTACAACGTGCCTCATAATCATATCGTGGTTTTGGGGCGTAAAACCGCATAGCTTAATTTTAACGCCAGTAACTCCGGTGACATAAAACATCTACCATTCGACTGCACTCATTTCACTGGTTTGCTCAATTTCTCGACCCATAAAGCTACCCTTTCTGTTGCTGTCCGCTCTCAGTGATCACTAAAGAAGCCTCCTCAACGAGTGTGAAATTCGCGCACCGCTTTGTCTTATAAAATTTTACGCCACGCTTTATGAAATTTTTTAAACAAGAACAAATATTCTTCGAGGCTACATGAATTCAACAGAAGGCATCTAGAAAAAAAAAAACATTTTGTGAGGTCTCAAATGAAGGCAAGAAGAGGAGATGGGGCGGGCTGTGTGACACAGACGCCTGGACACGCTCCATCGCCAAGACAACATCTAGTCACTCCGCCATTTGTACAATTCGTCATAAAGCCTCCGGTCTTTGGGTCGTTAACCCCCACTCCTTACAGGCGCATTCGGTGCTATTTTCTCGCTGTGCGACGCGACTGTGGGAGTGTTTAAGTTCACAGATCCGCGTCCAGCAGTAGCGCACGAGGAGACCTTTAAACTGAGAGGCATGGCAAAGCTCCGGCCTAATGAGACGTCGCCTTTCCCGTTCGGGCCCTTCTCCGTGCGCTTGACGGGGGCTGGAACAAAACGCTCCGTCGCCGCCGCCGCGTGTATTCTCTGACCACCATGTCGCGATTACAAGAGGCGAGCTAGCCAGCCCAGCAACGCATGGTGCTGTGGTCCCGCTTTTCGTGCACGCGCTGTGCTGCGGGTGAGGAGGTCGAAGACGAGAGAAGGACGGAGAAGGTTACCCGGTTTTCTCCCCGCACGTTAGCCGATTATCCCCGGCTCGAAAAGGAGCCCAGTCAAGGTCCAGATGGGAAAGGGGTCAAACGCGCCGTGAGCATCGCACTGCCTCGCACGCGAGAACCGCGCACTGCAATCTTGAGATCCTAATAGGAACAACGTTCGCTAGCTCGCCCCCGCATCTCGCGCGCGCGTCACGACCGAAACAGAGCGCGCCGTGGCGCGAGGTCGTCCATGCGTGAAGGCGGGCGTTCAATGGAAGTATTGCTATAAGGTACACTCCGGGTAGATACCGTGGATGGTTTCGCAGCTGCGGCGTTCGGGTGCTAAGCAGCAGGTTGCGGGCTCAGTTCCTTGTCGCAGCAGCCGCCTCCCAAACGAACAATGACGCGGTACAACGCCTCGAGCAAGCACGTCTAGCTGTGTGTTCTGTGCACTACGTGGACAAACACAAGTGGTGCACGCAAGTGACGTTTACCATCAACTCACCACTCCAGGATTGCACTCAACGATGATGAATTTAAACATTCACCGCAAACACCACCGCAAAATATCGTCGATCAACGCAAACAGCGCAGAAAGCTTCTTCGCTTTCTGCGCTGTTTGCGTTGATTGCGTTGATTGACGTTGTAGCACCTCCAAGGGCTAATCTTGTTCTCATAGACAGTGCACAAGAAAGTGGGCGGAAATATGGCCGCCGCAGTAGCTTAACTTGACTGGTATCTTGACTGGTAACGCGGAAGACGTGGCTATGGTTTCAACCTGGAGCAAGCTATCTTTTCGCGCTGTTTCGTTTCCATTTACCTTATTGTTCCTATATTTCTAGTAAGCATAACAATGAATTACCCATGCGCTTTCTCTGGCTTCATTATCTGTTTCTCCATATTGCTGTGACAGAAATAAAAGCCTATAGCTCCTCAGATTTCCTTGCTTTTCTCGATCAGGTATATATGTAGCTTCCGTTCTTGGTGGGAAGGTGGTAGTTTATTTATTTAGTTTATTGTAACATCAGCACAGAATGCGTAAGAATGGGGAGGGACTATAATCGCACATATTAGCAAAAAGAAAAAAAAATACAGAATACAAGCTAATGCAGGCGACGACAACAAGCAAATAAACAACAATGCCGACAAATAAATATTCCTCGTGCAATTGGAACAGGGCATCACACCGCAGAAACAAAGCTAAAGAATACGTAACACTGAACATATATGAGCACACACACAAAAAGAAAACGGTGGTTTTAAGATTATGTTGGCGAGCGATAAGCAGAAATGATCTGTGTCTTTAATGCCGACTAACAAGGCAGGAAAGTAGTTCCAGTCAGGACACGTTTTAAGAAAGAAGTACAGGGAATACGTGACAGTGTTATGATGCAGAATGATAACTTTGAGGTCGTTGCCTATGACGAGTATCTGATCTGATCCAATGCGCGTTGAATACGTGATAATTGTGATACATTTTATGAAGGAGACAGAGGCGCGACAGTTTTGCTCAAGTAACGAGCAAAGGAAGGTTATGACTGGGTATCATGCTGGTTACACTGACTGTGCGATGATAGTTAGACGTAATGAAATGAGCTGAGTGGTTCTGCACAGCTTCAAGATTATTGATTGGTATAGCTTGACTGCTACCCCGGACTGATAAGGCGTATTCCAGGTTAAGGTGAAAATGAGTGATGCGTAGTTGTCTTTTAGGCGCTGTAGGAGCGTGCGGGGAAATATCGTTTTAAGTGGTGATTTTAGGATGTCATTGGCTTTAGATATGATTGAGTGAACATGTATATTTGAAGAGAGATTGTTAGTAATGTGTACGCTGAGGTACTCATAGGCAGTTACAGAATTCAGTGAAATATCGTTAAGGGAATAAGTATCGCTGTGAGAAACTCTCACTTATTTACGCTTGGCTACATGCAATTCTATATACCAAATTTTACACCAGGTAACAGCGGTATTAAGATTAGTATTATGAGAAGCGAATAAGGCTTCACGCCTCTCATAAGCATTACGGCTGTTAACAAAACAGCTCTAACCTAACTGCAGCCCCTTGACTACTATATTCCTCGAAACGTACATCTGGCTTCCGCGTATGCAAGCAAATCACTTCCCTTGTCTACTTCTGCACGGTCATCTGTTCTGCATGAAGCTATGCACTTCCTCTAATTGGTTGTGCAGAGCCATCCATCGTCAACGTGGTTTCAGCTATTTTTAAGCCGCGCTCACCGACAGCACTGCTTTCTCAACCACCTTGCGCTAGATCCTTGTCGCAGTTTTTAATGCAACGGCCCGCGGACTTTTCTCAGAAACCTGTCCTCAATTTTTCCCCTTCTCGCTTTCCTTTACTGGTTTCAAATGCGGACTGAGATATACGGAGCTGTTGCTAAGCTTACCGTACTGGACGCAAGACACAATGAAAGTTTCTCGGAATGACGTCGAAGCGCAGTCAACGCTTCGTGACAATATTACGATATAAAAGAAAAAAAGAAATATTGAAAAACTGCAGGCTCAATTCGTATGCGCTTACACGAGCAGAATTATTCGAATTAATAGCTCAGTACTTATTTGCGTATGGCACCAACAAGCGACATTACTGGCCCTCTTGTAGCGTTGCTTATTGCACCAAACAATTTCTTTGTTCATACTCGTGTTATGACAAGCCCCAGCGGGTGCGCTAAGCAAGTAAAGAAAGCGCGTTTCCTCTTCGAGCAATCTAGAGTCTCGCGCTATTTCAAGAAAAAAAAAAGAATGATATGCGCATTACAATTTCTTTCTTTGCACTCATTCAAGTGATTGCTACTCGTATCAATGTTAATTCGTGCACTGACACATCCGCATCGTATGCGGGAGTCGGCGTCTTCGTATCCATGTGTTCACAGTGTATTCTCCAGCAAGCTACCCAAAAGTGCGCGGGAAAGTTATCACAAAACAGCGTGGTATCTTCGCAAAAACAGACAATTATAGAGAAACAAAGATTGCCGGAGGTTGGTGCGGCAAACATCGAGCAGTACGAAAAAAAAAATGGTTATGAAGTCTTACGTCCCAAACCCACAATATGGTTGACAGAGACGTTACTACGAATAATATTATTAACCAGGGGATCCTGAAACATGCTCCCAAAACTCCCTACATGAGCGTCTTTCCTCACCCCGTGCCCCGACGCGTAATACCAACGCCGTGCAGACGGGAACATCAACATGGCAGAGGTAAGTGAGGACCAACCATCATGATGGCAAAAGTCATGCGTGAAAAGTATAGTTACGGCAGAAGTGGCGTCGCACCTCACTGACGTTATATTAAGGCGCAGTGCCGTTTTGCAATATAAGCCAGTGTGCCATTAAACTGCAGCCACGCGTCAACGCCTGTGGAGACCTGCCGCGGTGGCTTAATTGGCGGCTATGACGTTGCATTGTTGAACACGAGGTCGCGGGTTCGGTTCCGGGCCGTGGCAGACGCATTTCGATGGGGGGCGAGATGCAAAACCGCTCGTGTGCCGTTCATTAGGTGCACGTTAAAAAGAAAACGGAGGTGGTACAAATTAACCCCAAGTATCCCATACTATGGTGTGTCTCATAATCATGTCGTGGCTTTGGCACATAGAATATCATTTTTTTAGACGCCTGCGACGTCCGACGCCATGGCTACGAGTAGCGCTGACAAACGATCCCGGTGATACACCATAAATACATAGCACACAAGCAAGCAGACAGAGAGACAGCGGTCACCGTAGCTCAGTCAGCCTAGCGTAGATATGCGTCATGCGAAACGGTTCAGTTTTTGGCTCCTAACGGGGATGTTGTCATTTCTTTCATTTGCCATTCGCTCTACCAGCAGCGTAACGTTTCATCGCAAAAAGAAAAAAAAACGGCATCTTTATTTCGTTGTACAGTTAAAGAAAAAATGTAATTTACATAATGTCTTCTTTTGCTTCATTTTCTGCTGGCTTCCTATAGTTGTTACTAAAAATTGACCCCCTCGCTTCCCCTCATGTCAATCCTTGAATATGTAATTCACATCATTAACTTCACGCGGGCTCCTATTTCTGGATACAGAATCTGTCACGTGTTGGATAGGTTGCGTGTTCGTATCACGTTCGCATCCCCTCTTGTAGGAAATAGACCGATGCATCCGGTCACAACACATAGTTGATATATTCAGAACATGTACAACGTCCGTTCACGAAAGCTTTCAGTCACTCGTAAGTCGTGGACTGTCACTGCCAAGCATGCCGATCGAAAGAACGGCACACGCCGAGCGTGCCCGCTGTCTCCGTCTTCTTCGTCGCTGAAGCCGCCGTGCCTACACACACACACAAAAAAAAGACAAATAAAGACGTCCGTTACACATTCCTTTATTCACCTTTCTCACTCGCGTTTCGCTTTTCTTTTCGCTAAGTGGTCAGTACGCTCACAACACGTGTCTCGCGTCGCCGCGTTCGTCGCCTGCTAGCCGAGTGACACCACTTCCGGCATACATGGAAGCCACGTGACAGCCTCTGCGGGGGGCCATCTGTTATCCCTGACGGAACCAATCGCGAGTCCACGCTGCAGCCTGGGCCGTGGGATCTCACGACCCGGGAGGTCACCACATCGGAGCTGGCTACGCGCCTCGAGAGGGCGCCTTCGATGCCGCTCCCTTCCACGATGACGGGCCGCGTCGCTCCGTGCCAAGCCTTTGGCACATTTTCCCGCGGCTCCCAGCGGGAGACCTTTTTGGAGCGTTGCGTGTACGCTACGCATTGGTCAGCTGACCTCTGCCCGGCCGATAAGTGCGCTGATCTACTTAGGCGGAATCTTTGGCCACCGCGTGACCGGTAAACAACTTCAGCAGCTGGAGATGTTGTGCAAAAGACGTAACGGCAACCCGCAAGCACGTGGCGGCATAGAAGACAGTCGAAGCGGCGTGAAGCGCTCCAGCTTCGTCGAAAATAATACAGCGCCCATTTTTTTAAAAACTTTCCTTTAGATAGGCACACTAAGAAAAATCCTTATTACGCGCTTTCGACAGCACATGTTTTAGCTATAATAAAATATCACGAATATCATATCACATGTTTTAGCTATAAGTCAATAAATTGTAGAGAAAGAGGGAGAACGATATCTATTTCTCGCTGTTATGTTCGCATTTACTCATTCGACATTTTCTTGCGCTACAGTCAAACACAATGTTGTTTGCGTGAGAGCGTTTCATTGACAAGCAACGTTTTGACGTTAAACGTCACTGAAAGCGATCACAGGAGGTCGTTTGCTAAAACTGCATGCAACAAAATCATCTTACTTTAATATCGCTGCGTAGAGAAAAGAAGCCGACACTCGACCATGCATGTGACGCATAAATATGTGGCCTCGCTGTCGCGCCACGCATAACGCAATTGGAGCTGAATTTCGCCCTTCACTCGGCGTTCAGAGGCATAGCTAGGCAATACGTTTGTCAATCCCAGCAGGAGTATAGTCGCGGTTAAGAGAGCTCACTCAAGCATAGTTGGTATAATTCATCATACTCAAACCAGTGCTCATCAGAAGTTATAAAGCCTACAAGTGCGCGAATTTTTTGCAGATATTTCACGTTCGCTCGGTTATGGCGCCCTGGCTTTGGACACGGAGGGCCCATAAATGGCGGGAAGACACTCAAGCACCAAGACAGAGGGATATCTAACCCCTTTTGACCACGGTGGACCGCGTCCGTCTCCACAGAAAGCGCAATCGCACGTTCCCCAACCATCTATACGAGTGCGGTGGCCTCTAGCAGCGCAGGGCACTCTCGGGGTGCCACCATGTAGCAGGGACATTTCTATGCACCAGTGCCCGACACCCTCTGCAGAACAAACGGGTCCCCAATGAATAGGGAGCGAGCACGATCGCAAAATTAGGCCGTAAGACCCCCACAAGCTGCAACATATATAAGTTAGTGATGTAACTTTTCTGATGAGTGAATAAATGCTGTATACTTGATTATGTCTAGTTCTGTGCCCTGGAACTCATACACCGTCTGCAAAAAGAAAAAGGAGTTTCACATACCTTACTAAGGCTGCATTGCTGGTAGAGTTTATCAAACTTCCTTCCTTTCTCTCTCTTCTTTCTCGCTCTCTCTCTTTGGATTTTTGTACGTGGGACTCGGCTCTTCCAAGTAAATTATTAAAGCAAGGTACTTGGGGCTATTTACGCTTTCCGGTACCAAAACGAATGTTATTATCGTATATGAATACGCATATAATAAGCTTGTCAAGTTGCCTAGCTGTCCAAACGGTTTAGTGCTTGGTGGCGGGGTGCTGCAATGACAGGTTCGTCACTATAAGGCCGGTACTAAACAGTAGTCTGAACCACTATGGTCGCAAGTTCTATTGACAGTTCGCGATGGCCACATTACAGTATGTCGTTAGGCGCCTTACAACAACTTCTGTGCTCTCTCTCAAATTTAGGTTCTCTTTATGGAACTCCAAGTGTTCAACATTAATACGGAACCTTGCACTGCGGTGTCTCTCACAGTCCGCATGTTTTTTTGGGACGTACAAATAAATGAGGCAGTATAATGAGCCGACAACTGAGATTGTTTCCAGTAGACACTTTGACAGCTAACAGAGAACTGCACCATTGTTATTCCTTATTAACCTGATAACATCCCCGGGTTGCCAAATTAGATGGAAACGTACTAAGACATGTAGCTTCGAATTATGTAAATTCACGGTCTCTTTTATTCTCTAGCAAATATTTTATTTGACATGCTTCCTTTCCTGCATACCTACCTGACCCTAGGTTCTTGCTTCTCGCCTGGTTGGCTTCCATTGACCTCGCAGCCCCCAACGCTGTTGTTTCGAAACGTCTGCCACGAAATAGACACTTGTCTATAGGCGTATAATTGCGCACAGCGTGCTGTTTTCCACTCGGTGAAATTCTCCTCTCCAATTAGAATGTCTTCAGGGCGGCCTATTCCATTATTATTTCTCTTCAAGGAGCCTTTCGCCACTCGAAAAGCCCTTGACACGGGTTTTTCACAATCCTTGCTTTCTGGGCCGTATTATGTGTACGTGCGATCGTTGCGCCACTGTATGACCGTGGGAGTGCTGTGAGGCTTTATAGTGCAATCAAGCCTTCAAAGTGTGCCTTTCAAATATGTTTTCTCACTGCCGCGCTTTCGGGCAGCCGTACAGGCTCTATGAAAATCGTTTCACCATGTTTTTTGATGAAGAGAGCCTGGTATGCGAGATGTGCTATAGCGAAAACAGCCAATTTGCCATAGAAATATACAGAGCAGCTGCGGGCCTGCCAACACGTGGACATTGCTATGACATTCAAGCGCCACTTTACCCCACAGAGTCAAGCTGCTGTACGAAGCACGTTAAACGCTGGGGGGAAATTCAGGGTATTCGTTCAACTTTTACTCTTGTTCGAGTTAGGCTCAACTTTTTACCATGCTTGGAAGACTGTCTTGTTTTTAATATGATGACCACAGATGAGATCGCTCTAGCACGCTTCGATGTGTTTGACGGCATAACGTATCTTACCACGTGGTATTAATCAACACATCTTGCATTGAACGATTGTTGGCATTGTTTTCCATACCTCGGAGAAAGCGTTCAAGCATATAAACGCAACGTCATCGGCGAAATAGCAGAAAGCCGACCCGAGCATCGCTCCTGCAGAGACGCCACGCTATGCGATCAAGTCTTATTTTTATGCTTACAAGGTTGCTTCCCAGGCCACAACGTCACCTTGCGCTTGCAGCAATTGGTCAAATGGAAATTAATTATTCCATTTTGACACGCGTGATGCAACAGGTGACATCAGGGGTGCAAAAGAACAACAAAGTAAAGAGCAGGCACATTAACTCTCGCGTCCTTTCTCCGATGCCGTAAAAGAATGCTGGCGAAAGAGGTCGTCGCGTCTCTCTCGGCACATTGCGTGTAGGGTTGCGTCCTACAGATGTTTACACACGTTTCTTTACGAGTTTCTGAGTTCCCCGCTCTCAGGCGTCGAAAGCAGGGAGCGGAGCAGCGCTACATTCGCAAAGCTTTCTCTGCCTTCTTGTTTCTTTTTCGCTTCTTCTCTACTTGTCCTCTGCAAAAGGAAACAAAAATATTTAAGATGGGCCACCGAAATGGGCTGCAAGGGCCACGACATCGCCCGGCCGGTGCGACGAACACGAGCGGAGAAGGGACACCTCCCACCCCCTCCCCTCACAAACCCCCCACCCTTCTTTGAAGACACCTACGACGTCCCAGATCGACGCCACATACGAGCTGCACCACCGGAGGCCGGACCATCAGATGGCCCGTCCACGACGACGGCCGCGCCTGGCGAGCCGAGAGCGGCGCGCTGAGTTCCGCTGGCTGCATCGCGGACCCTCGCTGGCGTCGGCGGCCCAGTGACCCCAATTTGGCCGCTCCGCAATCACGGAGAAACGGGCACGGGCAATCAGCGCTCGCGCGCCGCCGGCGATGCGGGCGGCGTGCGAAAAAAGTGCGCGCGTACTACGCTCGGCGACGTCCTCGTCGCCGCCTGCCGAGGGGACATCCCCCATACGGAAACCGAGCTCCTCGCCAGCGTCCCGGCTACGGCGTCGCCGAGGAAGTGTCGGCGACTCGCGCCTTGCCGAGCGTCGGGGGCTATAGTTACGACGTGAGCGTGAGCGAAGGACTCGTCGAGTAACCGCCGCTTTTATGGGTGCCCCGAGGGCCCCGCGCTGCTCCCCTGAAAGCGCAATCGTGACTACGCGTCGGGGCCGCCATAACCGGAGACGGGGCACGCGCCCCCGTCTGTGGGCCGAGTGGCGATGACCTGAGCGCCCCGATCGCTTGGTATAACGCTGGAGACCTCCGGCTCAGTTCTTACGCTTAGCGCCGGTTACACGCCCTGCATGTACTTAGGTAACGATAATATTGCAGCTATCATGTATACGGCGAAGCAGACACGTCGACATCGAGGGACGGAACGTCGAAAATTCGTCGGAAATGCATTCCGCGTGGTTACGAACCGGTAACAGATCGATACCGATTGCCGGTATCTGCAGGATGCTTTAACTGATTGAATGATTTATTTGGTTTATGTGGAACTGGAATTGGGGGCAATGTTTCCGCTTATCTTTGCACGACATTAAAGTGAAATTACAAATTACAGTGTGAAATTACATCAGCAGCGGGTGTTTCACTTTAGATTGCACGTCAACGCAGCAACTATGCATGGCTGACCTGAACAGGCCGATGTTCACCTTTGTAAACGTTCGCGACAACCTAGATGGCCCAGGCTAAGTAAGCTTCCCTCACTTCGTTCAATGTTGATCACCCCGAGTCCTCATTTTTCGTAATACCTCGTTCTTTCTTAAACAGCAGTGGATTCCGTCATACGAAAAAATCTCCACTGAAATCAATGTGCTCACTGACTCGCAGCAAATGTACGCGCCTAACTCTGACGCGTGAATACATTTATAGCGCTACACAGAAGCCAGGCAGTGCATTAAACAACGCGTAGAGCCAGGAAAGCTCCGTTGTTGTGACAGATGAGTGACACAAGTCTCCTCCACTAGACTGCAAGCATGTTTAAGCACAGGGATATACCTTTAATTAATGTTATAAGCCTTCAGTGTACACTTATGCGAGAAACACGTAAAAAAAAAAAAGCCCGAGCAAGTGATTATCTCTTCCAGGTGTGTGGATTGTTCTGCATTTCTTAAGCGCCTAACACGTGGCGAAAATGCCGTTTGACATTTGTTAGATTTCATTATTTTTTTCTGAGATTTTCGTGATAAATTGTTCGAATTGCATTTAGAGTATCGCTCTATTGTGTATGTGGTGTTTCACTGTGGGGTCCCACTGTGATACTTCCCTATGGCTGCGCTTAAAGCCATTTATTTTTGTTTTTGTGATTATTCGTCCCCTCCTTTTGCCATGCCTCATATTATTTCACCTATTTCGTCGTTTTACCTAGTTACTATTTCACCACAGTGGTTGCGGTGAAACAAATACATCTTCACTTCCGACGCTCATGTCGCGTGAACATACGTGCAAAATGCAGCAAACACTTATTTGCTGCAGATATTTTTTGTGACCAATCCAATTGCTTGACGATGACGATGATGATCCAAACCATGGTGCATACCCACTAAAGACTATTGTCGAAGAATCGAGTGGCGCAGACAACTTTTAAAGCTCAATAAACGAAATAAAGAATTGGAAAAAGTAAGGACCGCAATTGAAGTCAGACGGGGATGATATAATTTTTGCGTTTTAGTTAAAAGGAACAAAAAACGTCAGAACAATTGAGAAAGATAAATAAATAAATAAATAAATAAATAAATAAATAAATAAATAAATAATAACGTTAACGGTTTAGTGAGCTGGAGTGTCAAGTGAAGGTTTCTGTGGCCTTGCATACCGCACATTCCTATGCGTATGCCTCAGTATGGATCTTCCTGAAGATAACAGTACACGTCGGGTGCGGAGGCGTTTCCTTGTTCTTCGTGTTTGCATCAAGTTTGGGGTGCAAGAAACTTCTCGCTTTTTCATCTCCTGACCTACCGAAAGTGTTTCGGGTGCACGAACGTTGCTAGCGACGGATAACTATTTACAGACAGGTGCAGCAAACGCGAGAACAACAGCGCCCCCAGGAGTGGTAGTTTTCTCCGTACGCCGATAACGGTCTTATAACCGCTCCGCTCACAAGGGCGCGAAAGCAGGCGATGCCTGCAACCTACTTGGATTTGGAAAGCAGGGAGGAGAAGGCGAAGAGGAGGAGGAGGAGGAAGACAAAGATTTGTACAGCGATGAAAGTGTGACTTTACGCGCGTACACACTATCCGGACTCCGTCGGGCACGCAAGGGGGGAGGCGCACGCACACACACATATACGCACACACGCACATGGAGTAGAAGTGGCCCGACCAGTCCCTTCCCTTCGCGGCCGGCACATGTGGAACAACAGTGCCTCTGGAAGGAGGAGGGACGTTTCGGCTCTGGCGGGTCATTCGCGCATCGGACGCCGTCAACGAGAGACCAGCGGGATCGGACTTGCCGGCGCGTGAGTATGCTAGCTATACGGGGGGTGATGCGCTGAGAGGCGTCGGCGCTCTTTTCTCGGCAGGTATTCTGAGAGAACGTTTCTTTTCACGATGGGGAGATCGGTTTCACTCAAAGGACATAGCGTATTTTTTCAGCAAGGGGATGGAAACTTTGTTGCGCGTTTCTGCTAACGGGACACGGAACGAAACCACGACGGGGTTTATCTTGTTTTCGGTCGGATTGAAGAGAACTAGTCCGGTTATAAATGACCTAGATTTATGTGAGTGATTTCTCCGCCGGCGTTCCGGTCGAAACCAGTAAATATTGTCGCATCTGCGCTCGCGTCGGATGGTGGGAGTAAGCGAACCGTTTCAAATTTGCGAATAGGTCTAATGCGTTTGCTAAGTTGTAGTTACACCCGAGCCTTATGAGCACTGACTTAGAAACTTCGTGCCTGGGTTTTGATAGTGCATATTCGTACGCACAATATTATTAGTTAGAAAGAGTGCGCTCGCTAATTTTTTATGTTGGTCAACAATACAAGAAAGTGGTACCTGTATCAGGAAATATTTAATATTAGCCTTTACGCTACGTCATGTTTGGTATGGTTTCAGCCAAGCGAAAACATCATAGTCGTGTCAATATCGAACGATTCATAGGCAGATTTTTCACGCATGTGGTACTTGCGTTCTCTCTGTTCGAAAGTTTTGATCGAGCTTTAGAAGTCAATAATTAGCAACTTTCTCAATCCCAGTGAAAAAGCAGCTGAGAGAGCCAGGAATAGCCCGCAAAGAATAAGAAGCCCAGCTAAAATCGAGTTGTGACTATGACAAATCCTTAGTGCTTCTGTGGGCACTTATATATTCGAAGTATTGAAAACTGGGCACATTTAAAAACGAGAACGGCCGGCTATAGTTTATCTGCATTTTCATTGAGAAAGGGTTAACGTTATATATCTCTGTTCAACATAGTTTCCCACTCATACAACACGTGTATATCAACACAGCACACTGTTGCCGCCGGAGCTGAACATACTTATATATATGTGATAAGTGCATCGCTGTTTTTTGTCTATTATCATTACAAATCTTCATATGACCGAGAGTTGCTTAAAAAGTATGCACAAACGAAAACCGCTTCTCTCTAAGTCATTTCGTTACAACAGATGCGGACCACGCTGAGATCGAACAGCATCAGCTTTCTCCACCATCGCATGTAGTCTGTGAGGGCGCGCATTCCCATCGTGCTGCAGAAGGACCAGAGGCGAGAAAAGCGCAACATTTCCACCTTATCGCAGGCGCCTGGTTACCCTCGAGCAGGTAAAACAATACGACATGCTCTTGACGCCCGACCTTCTGGGCGCGTAATATGAGACTATTAGCTGTTTACGGCATTGGAAAAGCATGAGCATGGGTACAGATGAAAAGCACGAGCACCATTTGAAAACCATGAGCAAAAACCAGAGCTTCACCCTGCGTCCGTACTGCTGGAATCTTCTTTCGTCTTTCTGACTAACTGCACTTCCACTACATTGACTTCTTCCCTCAGTCTCTGACTAGGCATAATGTATCCAGCACTCGCCGCCGATGCCTGTGCTTTGGACAAAACAATCTCGCCACGCTTAGTAGTGCCATAACAACGTCTCGCAGACGTGCGCCCACCACTCTTGTGCGTACAACGAGAGTTCTTTTGGTAGCCGATTAACGGGCACATTGTGCAGTGCCTAACATCGTGGACGATGCGGTGCACCAATTATTGCGCAATGTTTTATTCTACTACCGTTTCATCACGTGACGAAAAATCCCCATCCATACTTGCTGGAGCAGAATACTACAAATGGAACCATTTCGGTGTCCTTCAAAAGCAAACTGAGCCATTAATAAGCTGCTAACTAATCATACACTTCATCAATGGCGGAACGCCACTACTCGTGAACGAGCCGTTAACCTACTTATATACTGAGTCCGGATTTATCCGAGAATCAGCTTGCCCGAAGCGAAGTGCGTCAGTGTAGTTTGACTATACTCTTCAGAATACATTGTCTCATTCCTACGATTGCGTAATATACATATGGGCACCTCCCCACTTCTACAAAGTCATACGGTATGCACCTGACGAATTTTCATTTTTCGCACCTAAAGCCAAACCTCCTCAACAAACTCTATCTAGCTGCACGTTTCCAACTGAGCGGCCATATTCTGAGCTCTTTTACGCGTAACAGGTCTCATTAAGACCGCTGTGGCAACAAGTTCGTCAACTCACAGGCCCAATAATATTTGAAATATTTAGCGGTGTTTTGCAGTAATCCGATATTTTGCAGAAATATTGCAGTTGATTCAGGACTGGTCCGTGTAGGAAAGGGTAGTGCAGGATTCATGGATATATTTATTGAAGACACAGATGCTGCTTTGACGTAGACTCCTATAGCCTGCTGCACCGTGCTCAGGAAAGGAAAAGAGAAAGAGGGTTAAAGCAGTGACGGTGAGGAAAGAGCACCAACGAATACATGACGTAGGCCATATAGGCCAGCATGTTCGTAGAAAGGATGCAGGCCAGGATACTCGTAGAAATCATGGGTCGACGTCAAAGTTGTATGAGCAGAGAGCTTACGTTCAGAGGAGGCATACGTATTATCTGAGAATGGTCGCATAACTTTAAGGCGAGAAACATTCTTGGTTTCTCAAACGCATCGCCTCGTCTGCAGTGCTATCGCTGCAGTAACTGGCTTGAACTTATTAACTGGCTTAACTGGCTTGAACTTAAAGAGAGATCAAATTTAGGCTTACACACCCATAATGATATTGCGGTGTTACAATAAGCGACAACATTGTCTGAATTAAAACTGCAGCTCAGAGAATTTAATAGTCGTCCAATATAGTATGCTGCAAGCTTCTTACGTCGTGAAGCTGAACCAGGCGCGCAGAAGCTGCCCGACTTGGTGACCAACTGTAAGCGAACTCTGCGGAAGCCGAAAACCCACGGCTTGCGAACAAAGTTGCAGCTAAACACCCCGGAATATCTGACGATGAGTTCCGCACTTGTGCAACGGGATACTTCCGTAATGACGTCACCGAGTAGTTAGTTATGGGAGCGCGAGCCGCATGCGGGTCGTTCTAATCCGTTCTAAATCTGGCGAGGAAGAGTAATTTCGAAAGGGTTCTCGGAAAATACCAGGCCAGGTCGCGCACGTTCTGCGCTCGAGCGTGCCTCGACAAGACGGTAGGGAGACTGCCGCAGATGGCAGATAACGCGTGCAAACGCGAACCTCGATGCGATGCTTTTCCTCGAAGGAACGTGATCCTCTCAGCGGGAGGCGACAAATTTTATCTCGTCTGGGTCATTCGCTTGAGCAGGCTCGCATGCCCGCGTTGAGGCCGAAACAATTGCTGCGTTCTGTACATCTCTGAGAATGTATACCTCAAGCGGCGTCGAATTTTGCCAACAACTATCAATTTCCTTACAGAGAAGCAACGTAATGGCTTTATAAATATATATATATAAAGGAAGGAAGGGCACGTCAGTGAGTGTTTCGTGGGATCATATTAACAGCTGTGTCAGCTGTCAGTGTGTTTCCATCATACTGTTGCCGGCCGATTATGAATGCGTTGTCTTCATTGCTTCAGCTTCTTTGTTCAGCGTGTTACTGCCTTTAGCCGTAGTACGATAAACTGGTGTTCGCTTCGTGACTCAAAATAAGTGAACAAAACATGCGATACCGTTATTTCTTTGTGAGCACCCGGGCTTCATTGTTGCCTCATTGCTTTTGGAGTCTATTCGGTACGCGTTACAGAAATTTTATACTTTAAAGCTCGTGGGCTGTAACAGCAGGAGCGACTAAATTCATCGCAGCACTCGTAAACTTCGTCCCCTCGAATATCAATGCTGTTAGGACGAGGGATGAATACCGGTGCTATGCAAGTTTAACGCTGTCATGGAAACGCGGAGTCATCAGCCTTTTACACAGATCTAACTTGCGTACATTTAGGCTAATTTCACCCAGTCTGTATTCGAAAAAGACAATGGTGCAACTTGATGGGGGACATCAAAACAAACGATCATTTCTTTTGGTCCTATCGGCGCTTCTCACTATTTCTTCATTTATTACAGCTTTTTTCCCTCCCAATGTTTCCCTTTTCTTCCCAAACAGCACGATATGTATTTTTTTTATTGCCTCCAGTTATTAGTTAGTTTCTCATGGGGTTGCTAGACGGCACTCTTAGGGGTAAGCTAATGAAAACAAATCAAGCGCAGAAAGGCACGGTGTTTCCCAAAGAAAGCATTAAGTTAACGGTAAAAGAGAGATTGCAGCCTATCTAAAGCACTCGTTAGCTAAACCGAAAGGCAGATAAGACTCCAAGAAAGAACGCGCGCATGTGTATAAAAAGTGGGTGTAGGACTCAAGCTCGTTAACTGTCCAACTCTCCGCTTTTCCCCTGCAAAGCTTTCACTATCTACCTCTCAAACTTTATGAGGCAATGGCATTGTATATTTCGCATTATATATATATATATATATATATATATATATATATATATATATATATATATATATATACAATAGAAGGCATGCATATGAAATATCAGCAGGCAAGAAAACCAAGAATGGAGATTGAAGGGAAACCATGAAAATTTCCTTATTACACGTACGTCGAATAAGGAACGTTCTAACGTACGCTCTCTGCCTTCGCTCAGTCGCTGAACTGACACAAAGTACTGAGTGACCTAAAGACGTCGAAGGTTGAGCAAGAAAGCCACGTCACACCCTGTGTGCATCAGAAAGTCAACTCAAAGTAGTGAAGAATAAATTCAATGTACATTTCGTTGAAATTTGGTGCATTTGCGTGTGCCCAACACCTCGCTTGCTTAAGTGTTACGGTGATTGTTTTAGGCTTGATGCGTATTTTGATTTAAACAGAAGTGAAGAGGCACTCATCTGCAAAGTTGAGGCAGCCGCTAGCTGGGTCCTCAACGCTCACGCAGCGAGGGTACGTACGTATTCGCGCAACTACATTCATGATAGTGAACCGTTGATATGGTCATCGAGGGAACCAAACGTGCCCAGATGGACAACGCTCCTTGGCTAAAGGATAATTGAGCTGCCTAGTTTGTGACGGCAAAGCGAACGGTTGTGCGCTCTCGCGCGGAGATAGCGATTTGCGCCCCGTTCGTGACCTCACCGAGTCTCGCTTTTCTCGCAGAGCGGGCGCGTGCACACAGGGTGCGGCAAGATGAAGATGGCGGCGCTGCTCCTCGTCGTGCTCCTGGTGGCCGCAGTGGCGCGGGCGTTCCCCGACGGGGCACCGGTGGGCGCCTGCGACTCCTTCATGCCCCGGCACGGAACCACAGCGGCACTGCCAAATCCCACCACCCCGTACGCCGTGGTGCAGTCGAAGGCGCACTACAACCCCGGCGACATCGTCACTGGTACGAAGCGCCGCGCCCCACTCGCCTCCGTTAAGCGATCGGAATGCATTAAAACTCGTGTACTCGCGCACAGCCTCGCAAACTTACGCGAAACTGGCTCAGCGGATTTTAGTTTCTTTTTTCGCGTCGTAGCTTGAGCTTTTCAAGATTTTGTAAGACGTACAGCCTTTGTCAAAAGCTTCGAAGCCGCTGTGAATCCGCTCCGTTGTGCCCTGTAGCAGGATCTTCTGACGTACCTGGAGCTCGAAAGCTCGCAGGAATTAATAGCAATGCTTTCCCTCTCAAGCCATGGAGGTTATGAAGCAATGAAAAGGAGCCAGAGGCCTGGAACTTGGCGTTGTCCAACGACACATACGGTCTCACGTGCAGTGGCCTCAAACGTTTAACATGGGCTGTACTTATTAAACTTGCCCGCTAGAGGGGCGTGTTACTTTATTTTACTGAATGCGTACGCGACCGTTCTGGCGTTCTTTGGCCACACTTGGACCTTGCGCCAGTAAACAACACACTAAATGTGTGCGCAACTGTGAAAAAAAAAGGACAGAAAATCTTTTTAAGCGATCTTTCAAGATATGCTTGAAGCCCCTCTGTTTTATATAAAGAAACAAGCTGCTAGCACCTTATAAATTCCTCCCAATATTATCTCGGGAAGGCCGTAATTGCGATCACTCATTTTCAGATTTAATGTCACTTATGCATGATCTAAAGTATAGCGCAACACCCCACTTCGGCGACGCGCATCCTGCCAATACAGGGAGAACTATGGGCGCTATAACGTAAAGCTATTCCAAACTTTTCTATTCCAATTCTGCAATCAGCCCTCCGCGATTGCTCAAACACATTTTTTGGACCACCCACGTCGTCTGTCTGTCATGCGATAGACTCTTAAGCGAAATTACACCCTTTTGCCACACAACAATAACCGTCATCTGTCTTGTCCGCATTACCTTTCTTTTAAGCGGCGAGCCCGGTACTTTCCAGTAACGAACGGCATGAGCGTTATCAGCATGACATATCATTCCCGACAGGAAAGTAGCGGGCGCGGCCTTTTGAAGAAAGGAAACGCAAGCAAGGCAGATGACGATAATTGCTGTGTGGCATAGATACACCCCAAGGGGTGTAACTTTGCCTAAGAGTGTAGCTCCCCATCTGATATGACGTTACACACTGATTATGCATGATTGGACCGAACGAAAGAAAAATACTCATTTCTGATTCGACACCTTTTCGCCATTAGACCTTGGCTACTGGTCAAAAGCTTTAGGGCTGCACCCACTTCGCCTGCCTGTCACGCGACGTCACAAAACCGCGAAAACTCACCGCTTCAGAGTGACGTGTACGCGTTAAAGATGCATTAATATGCCGAACAAAACTGATTTCTTTTTTTCTGAACAGCTGCAGGCTTCCCCATTCCGAAAGGAATAAAAGATGGATGCCGCCGATCGCTCAGGCACTGGCTACTCGCACTTGCCGCAGAGCATGGGTTTATTTGCATACAATAGAACTTCTTGCGCGGCCGTGCAACGTTTTCTAGCACTTTCGGCACGTTTACAACCTCTGCTCTGACAACTCTTCTTTGCTGAGGATCCGTTCTAGCAGCATTCTTAACCTTCCGTTGCATGCCGCCGCGATTTTCGACCAGCCACCGCAAGCTAAGTAAGGGAAAGCGGACCAATCACAGACGCCTGCACAACCCTCTTCATCCGTTTATCGATTTTCAGCGCACTGGCTCGGCCCCATCGAATCCCTCTCCACTTGAGCGTACTCCTCGCCTCTTGTCAGCAAATTATATAAGACAAGCCCCTCAATGTAGGCAACGTTATTTGTTTTTAAAGCAAACAAAAGCTGCCTCCTATAAATGAGAAGGGCGTTTAATTGGTCTCTTCAGACAACCCTGCGGGTCACCGCCCGATGTTTTCGTCGGCGGTTACGCAAATTCGACGTCAGGAGATTGGAATAAAAGCATATTGGAATAGTTTTACGTTATAGGGCCCTATATGTGGCGTAAAAATAACCCTGACGATGCTTGTGCCGTGTGTCTTTCATCACATACACTTTCGCTGACTGAAAATGGTATTCCAGAGAGTGGCCAATCGGGTATATGGCCACTATCTACATAACTGCTAACAAGGGTTTCATAACTGGCTGTGAAGTCTGGAAACTTGGCGAAACGAGATAAGACGCTCTACAGTCCCGCCCATTCCGAAGCACTGATGCACCAAAACAGTATTTATATTCATGTCTGATCCTACCCTCACAGCTACAGCTAGATGTCGCATGCGATCCTTTATTCTCCGACTCTCTCTTCGGCAGGCGTCTCCCGCCCCTCAAAACTTTTCGTAAGTACATCTGCAACAGGAAGCGCCTAATTGCATCACTGAAGTCGTTCCCTTGAGTGGGAGGGCAAAGCCCGACTGCAGGCGCACCAGTGCACCAGAGCGTAAATAGGGCGCCGCGTGGTTGCGTATGACTCCGTGACCGTATCGCCTTGTTACACGCGTTGCTGGTCTGGACCTAATCCAGCGCGCTTTCAAAGAAGAAACGAAAGAAAAGAAAGCGAAGAAGAAGCAAGGAAAAAGATATCTCCATCAACAACAGCTGTTGCAGGGTCGTTTTAACACAGCAGTTACCAAATTACGCTAAACTACGACCGAGCACAATATGGGCCTTCGCAGCACGAAGCTCCTCCCTCAAACAGACGAATTTACAAGGCATTCAATGGGAACGTATGTGCACTGAAAAGTAAATATTATGCAACAACTTGCTTTCATTTTTATCAGGGGATTTTCTGCAAGGCATACGTAGTAAAAAAATTAACAAACTGCATCGAATAAATGCATACAGCTCTGCGTGATGCAGGTTAGGGTAATGACGGCAGCTCCGTTCTGCTCAACTCGAGAGCAACGCAAGTATGCAGTTCGGAAAGCTTTTACCGATATAAAACGTAAGCTTTGTTTTTGTTAGGAGAGAGACAAAATGAACGTAATGTGTGAACAAGACTCCTAATTCTGTATTGACGTCAAGCTACGCCGGTGCTTCGCTTCTTCGCCGAGGCTACACCTATTTGCTGCCACATGATTAATGAGATCCCAAAGAACGGCTCGCGAACACTGGTCGGATCTCGGGGGACACTCCCCAGCAAGGCTCGCGGCCAACATTTTCGAAAAGCATTTACGTGACACCTCACGCCTGAGACCTGGTCATGGACATCTGAGACTAACTTCGGTTTTGGATTTCAATTTTTTTTCCCTACGCAGTGACAGTGACGACGAGCGGCCCGTCCTTCAAGGGCTTCATCGTGCAGGGCTTCAACCCGCAGACGCGCGAGGTGATCGGCGAATTCTTGGGCGGCCCGGGAACTCACGTGATTCCGCAGTGCTCTGCCATCACGCATGAAAACAACCGGAACAAGAAGGCGGCCACGCTCAACTGGAAAGCACCGCTAAACTCCGGACCTGTCATGTTTAGGTAATGCATATGAGTCGGTTGTAGCAAACTCCCGTTGTCCACGTTTTTCGAAGAAAAGTACCAGACCGCGAGACAGCTCACTGTACACGAGGACCGACCGCCCTTATAATCTCCAATTTAATTTAAACGCGGCGAGTGGATCGCACAACTTTGCTTCCCAACCAAACAGAACTTTAAAGCTTTCTTTACTGACCCTTGCAATTGCATTTCTGCGCTCATCCGCACAGGCATATCGCAGGGACAGTAGTAGTCCTTAGGCCGCCATCATCAGGACGCTGAAGTTGGCCGCATGCCGGCTTCCTTTAAATGACGTCGTCTTAGGGTGCCGTAGGCAAACTAAAACTTTCATTCACGAAAGTCGGTTTGATTCGTGCCGCGGTAGCGCGTTTTTAAAACAACGGACGAAAATACTTCTGTGCGTCTTATTACTCGATGGTCGATGAAGTCCCGCAGCTGTCACAAGGTGGGCAGTATACTTCTGCAACTGTGGAGCTCGATGCTAACTCTTATGAGCCCTGGTTAGTGAGGCACAAAAGCACACCTCGCTTAAAAGGCAATGACAAAACTCGGTAGCCCATCGCTTCTCTGCTCCTACGAGTACCGAGCTTGAAGTCTAATGTCGCTGTGCGTACACATGGCCGCTTGATGTCTCGGCGTCTCCATTATGGCTCTCCTTCAAAGCAGGTCATGGCTGCTGCATACCAGGACGTCGTAAATTGTACGTTCACTCCCTAGATACGTCGCTGTACAAAGGTTGTCCGGGTAGGACGACTCCCTAAACAAGAGATTGTCGATTACGCTTTGCATACCTTCAGCTCGTAAAAAAAAAAAAAAAAAAAAAAAAAGCCGTTCAAAGGACTCGGACATCTAAACTATGAAAAATCGTGGCACCTGTTAATGCATGCGCTTTACGACTGTGTACACTCCAAGTAGATTTTTTTTTTTTTTTGGTTCCGTGGGCTCTTATGCTAATACAAGTCCTTCAGCACAAGAGTAAGACAGCCTTTCTACTTGTACGACAAGGTGCAGGTATGCAAACACGGGGTCAGCGTAGGCCACCTTGCTGACTTCATCAATATTCGACAATGGATATTCTAATGAAACCTTTTTCGCACACATTAAGCCAAGATATCAGGAATGAGGCCTTGAATACCTGTTTTAAGTCCGCAATGACATATGTATCAGCAACCCGCTTGGCTTATCGATATTCACAAGGTACCAGCTCGCGTAGAGAAACTTAGAGCGTAAAGACGCACCTCGATTGGCTGCCTAAATATATAATCAAGCATATCAACGGGCGATTATCTAAACTGTTATTGTGCTTGAGGCACAGCACTGGTCTATAACGCAGTACCCGCAAAAAATAAAGTAAAGAAGAAAAAGTTCCTTGAACACGCCCTTGTTTTACGAGAAAAAAAAAAAACAGACACGATTTCTCAACCGTCTAGTGCGTGTTGAGCCGTCCGCTTCTTCCCCGCTATATCACAACGCACATATAGGTCATGTATAAAACACGCCACATTTTTCAGTGTTGCGTTAAAATTTGTTTCGCCACTTTCGCGTTAGCGTTGGGCAGCCAAGCGTGAATTCGCGGCATCTTGCGTGACTACGTTATCGGCTGGTGTAACGTGCGCGACTATCTTGGTTTAGTTTTACTTTTCTTTTTCTTTCAGGGCCACTGTTGTCAAATCCTTCACGGAGTTCTACGCCAACCTGCTAAGTCAAAGCGCAGGCTACTGAAAAGAGAATTCCATGGACTTTACACAGGGAACCATCGGCCATAGCGTATTTACAATGTGCGATACTGCGGCATTTCACTTAGCTCTGTGCTAAATCACAAACGTGTATTCTCGTATTTTTTTTAAAAGTTCTTTTGTGTTGTTTTTTTCTCGCGAACCACACTGCCTTCTGTAAATAAATCGCTTCTTTTTTTTTGCGTCGACTTCAACTGTCTTCCGCCTCATTTTTATTACGAGACATGACTACACTGGCAATTCAATCTCATCCAGCCAGTGTTTTACGACGGGGTAGAACTTGGCCTTCCAGGCGTCGTCAAGCTTCCGCTCCTCTTGAACCTGCTTGTAGCGCCATTCTGGAATTGTTGTCGACTTCTTGTTGTTGTTGTAGAAAGAACTCAGCTGAAAAGTGTTATTAGAAAAGTTCAAAGGTCTAAATATACAAGGTGGTTGAAAACGTCAATGTGCGCAGAAGAAAGCACCACGGAAACCGCACAAACTGCTGGCTACGGATCAAGATAACACAATACTACGTGAAGTGTTCAGTGTGTGCCATGGCTGCCTTTACGCATTCGATGACGCGTTCAACAGAGAATGCGCAGCTCTTATACAACACATGAGCGTGCCCGCTCTGTATATAATCCGCATATATATGCTGTAACCATATAATCCGCGTATATATCCGGTTATGCTGTTCCACAGAGGGCACCAATGTTGTGAAGTGGTCAACAGTGGTCGAACAAGAGACATCCCCTGAATCGCTCTTGAGGCTCTGTACTAATTTCTTGTTAGAGCACGGCTGACCACTTCAAGCCTGCGTTTCCTGTGAACCACTATCTTGCTCAGTGTTAGGAAGGTGCTATGACATGTCCAGCAGTCTGCCCATTTCGATGCCCTACCAGTTCTAGCTGCACTACCCGTAAATGACGGCAGAAGAAAATAATGATTCAACTTGCCACAGTGCGATGCGATGTGGCTCGTGGGTGTTCGATAATGAACGCGAAGCCATCCTTGAAATTTGTTCGCTATTATATCTGCCACGTGTAAGCACATACTGATAACGCCACGTTATCGAGTCCATAAAACCATTCACACAATGACAGACGACATACAACTTTCGGAATTGCCGGTTTTAGCAGACGATCACGTCTTTGTCACGCGAGCGTGTATGTTGCAGGCGAACACAATTCAGTTTTTGGTCGAGGAGTGACTTCGTACTGACGCTGGTCTGCTGTGGGAATGTAGCAAATTTCCTAATAAAATTTTCATTACACTGCAATTTGATACTCATTACGCTGCACGATAGCATTAGTTGCGCAATGGACTTATTTATCTTCGTGCATTTGCGCAATGGCTCCACAAACAGGATATCCACAGACAAGTGCTTAGCGTGAAATTTCCTTTATGCGGTGAAACGCTCACCATCTTAGCGTCTGCCGGTTCACTTGCTGACTCTAGAAGCGACTCTTCAATTTGGAATAGTACCTCGGGGATATGGCGGAACCTAGAAGAAACAGAAGCGAGTCGTTTCATTCAATAAAACGATCTATTTTATTTTCAGCATGAGTGAATAATTTGTCACGCTCATACAACGCGAAGCCTTAAGCTCACGACGCTTGGCCCTCAATTTGCAACGCTCCAGTCGTCAATCTGGCGGCCTTTCAGCAATCGTGTGCTAGCGCAGAAGCCGTACGTTCGAGTGATTACTGAGCCTCCACCATCAATTACACATTTTGAATATGAATACATGGGAGGCGACATTGCGTTCTTGCGTTTAGAGCATTAAGGTAGACAGGGTTTGAGGTAAATATTTCTACTAAATAGATTACATCGCCCTTCCTCAGCACTATTGAGCAAATATATATTTATGGAGTCAGTCAAACGGTTTAGCTCATCCATTAATCGTTGCCTGAATACCACTTACATGTTTCACCCACTATACTTAGCCGCAATGTTCGCTAGCGAATAACGAAATAAATAATATTGTCTAACATACTTTAGAAGTACACACGAACAAGGAGCACTGTTCAAGCATGCCTATCTTACAACCGATTTCCCTTGACCATGCGTCAAGTGCTCCGACCAAGAAGACAACTGCACTGAATACAGAACTAAATGACGACTGCTCTATTCTCGCTTACCTCTTGTGAATGGACCCCCACTCGTCATTGATGAACTTGAAGGCGACAGGCTTGCCCTCGTGGTTGTCCGAAAAAGACGTGAAGAGACCGGGGATGTCCTCGTGACGGATCACATCGTCAGGTGCCACCACGGACTTGAGGTAGCTGCAAGCAAGACAAAGTGCGGTGGAATTGTCGAGGAAAGAGCACGGCTGCACATTGATTCGCCGACATAAGACGTTCTAAGCCTCACACCATGTCCTCTATATGTCGCAAGGTAACTCTTGCCTCTGTTGACACTGCTGCTGCGAAATATAAGCCTGATGTATCTGGCGATCTATGATTAAGTAATCATCTACGTTAATTAAGTAAATCAGAACTTGGCGCGACACATCTCCTTATATCCTACAATTCTACTCTATTCTGTTTCCTTTCTTTCTTTTTGTTTTGTATGAGCGTGCGTAGAAGCAATCAATTTAGCGCTCCATTTATTTGTTTTCTTTCCTTCCGTGTCCTAATACGTTCTGTTAACATATTTGTTGGTATTTCGCTGCTTGCGTATTTAGGGTGCACGCCTTCGGAACACGTCGAAGAGGACAGGCGTAAAACGATAACACGCTTTTGCGTGCAGTGTAGCCACCGTGAATCCTTACTTTCCGAGCTGCTGGGCGCTGCGCGAGCAGCTGAGTGCCTTGATGATGTCCGCTCGTTCGGACGGCTCTTCGGACTCCTGCAGCCGGTCCCAGAGGAACTTCCAGTTCCTCTCTCCGCCGATTTTCACCGCCTCGCAGAACACGGTATACCGCAGGTGCGACGGCAGACTGCACACATGGCAGAGAGCCGGTAGACAGGATTCGTACGCGTTACAATGCAATTTGCTAAGTTATGTAACCGACGTTTCTTTATCGCTCGCGCAGAAACTAGAATTCGGCCATTATACCGCTGCTTCTTATTTATTTTTTACTGTCGGTCGCTACGATGAACGGAATACCTTGTTTTCGTGCGTACGCAAAATATAAGACGAAAGGTAAAGCTGTCCTACATTTAAAGTCACGACGCGTACACTAAAATTGAGCCACTTCTGCTATTCGTCAATGACGTTTGCTCATGTAACTGATGGCTGGCCCGCTCCCTCACTCCTTCAATAGCTGGCTGTTGTGTTGGTGAATGAATCACCAACGCACTGGTGATTCATTCGTTCATTCCTAATGTAGACATGAAACAGTGAAGTAGTAATAAATATTTTTTTTAGGCATTGGCCGAATACTATGCGCATAGATTAGTCTGATACCATGTTGCTTGGACAAAAGTGTGCCAAGCTGAAAGTGTGCCACCGCTGCATTTTGCTTACTCCTCGGCCGCAGCTGTGCTCTCCTTCACCTCGTTGAACATCTCCATGGCCTTGTCGATGCATGGTTGGTAACCGTAGTAGCAAGTCAGGAAGGCGAGCTCGGACTCGAGCTCACTGCATTCGCGCATTACACGTTCCAGACACGTGTCAGGAAAGAGCTTCGATTAAGGGGATATACAATGAACGAAACCTTAATAACGCTTGTTTGTTTGTTTGAATTATGCGTCCAATGAATTAGCGTAAAATCCACAAAGCAGAAACAATTTATAACGTTTTGCTGTGGCGCTCTTGCGAATTATGTCTAACTGACCGACCGATAGTCCGACTTACTGACTCATTGATTGATATGTCAGTCAATCGATTGACCCTCCGTTGACGAATTGATGCTCGGTAGGTCGGCGAGTTCATTGGCCGATTCCCATGAAGCACAAGGGAACAAAAATGTGTACTTAGCAACGGGAAAGTGAGCCCTTCAATCAGGCTGCAATATCGACGTCAGATCTCTCATAATTGGCTTCTGACAATCAGCTGAATGCCTCTCGGAAAACGTGAAACAACGCTCACCATAGCGCATGCAAAAAAAAAAAAAAAATCTCTAGACGCGAATGTTTCAGCACCAAACTCGGCACCGTACTGCGAGCAGCAATGACGTTCCATTATTGTGAGTGAAAAAGGAAGGACAGGGCAAAAGTGGCCTTCTTACGCGGACAGAAGCGACGTCTCGTTGCCATCCCACGAGATGTTCGCGAAGTTGGCACTCAAAAGGGACGACATGTATCCCTGCGTACGACGCGCAAGAACGTTATAGCTGTCTCTAATAAGCACAAAGTTAGTGGCAGTTAATGGAAGTGAAAACATGATACCACATGGGCAAGCTTGGAACGCGTGGCTCACAAATGTGCCCGTTGAATGCGTTCAGTCTCTTCGAGAACTTGTTCTGAACAAACCATAAAACTGGCGACTCTACGCAATTATGTATTGAGTACATCATAAGACTTTTGCGGCCGTTTCATGGAATGAAGCGTACACGCACGTTTAGTTAAGCTCATAATGCTGTACGTTTATAAAACTGAACCTAATGACAAAAACTAAGTTTTTTGACACGCGTACGTTAGCTCAATCATTTCACTCAAGGACGTCAAATAGGAATGTTTGATGCCAGCTATTCATCCCGAGCGCGTATTCCTACGGTATAACGAATGAGCAAACGATCGGCAGACGCGCACCTTCCACTTCGAGTACGACTCGGTCGTCTGCAGCCGGACCCCGACATCCTTCATCTTTTCGAAGGCCGCTTTCCATGGGATGTAGTCCTGCTCCTTCAGTAAGTATTTGGTGGCCTCCAGGGCTACGGTGTAATTCACCAGGCCAGCCCTGGAACAAACGGCAGCCAAATAGTTGCAAGTGAAATGTTTGCAAGTGAAAAAAGCAAAAGCGACCTAAGCCGTTTGCCTTTGAAGTATTCAGGTCCTTGAGATCGCCGATAGCCACGGTAACTGAGCACTCTGTCCTGTGTCTCTGAACGACGAACACATCTACTGCATAACGTCCGACGGCTCCACGATTTTCTCCAGCGCGAGTGGACGCTACTGCACCACTGTGTGCATTCATCACGTCGCGTTCAGGCGAATGTTCAAGCTGCTGTCTCAAAATGCTGAGACAGCTTTATTATCCAGCTGCTGCTATCGAGCCTTTTCTTCTATATATATATATATATATATATATGTTCGTGCTACATTCGGGTGGATGACAATTTCCCTATCATGACATTTCCTCCTCATTACGGGATTCCGCAACAATGATTTGTCTCATGGATTGCTATACGAGAACGGAGGTGTTTTCACGCACAGGCGTTGCTTAGATAGAAAATCCGCCAGTAGTCATCTCAGCCAAAGCAAACAGAACTCTTTTCGCAAAACTATATATATATGTATTGATCAATTGGAGTTGTTAGTGGACTCTCCTGCGAACGTCGGCGTGACTTCATTTCACGCCAAGTGTTTCCAGATGCTGGGTTGCTTTGAGAAACCTAATGGCAAGTTATTTTACTCACTTTGAATAAACCATAAGGTGGACATGAAGAATGTATTTTGCTAAGAACCCACTGTACACAAAGCAGTGCCAACATGTACAGACTGTTGCTGCTGCTGTGCCTCGCACGATTCCTTCAAGAATTAAATGCGACGAGAAGATGGAACTTCGCGCAGCAGTTATCTTGTGGGCGTTATGCGAAGCGATTCTACCAACCCCAGCGTCGCTTTGTTGACGGGGTGCAGGGCATTATCTGAGTTCCGAGCTATTCTGGAAAAGGCACGCGGCTCTGCTGAAAACAGGAGCCGCAACTTACTTTGCCAAGTCAAACAGGTCGTTCTGAATCTGAGCGCGGTTCAGTGGGTGGATGTACTGAAACGGGAAGAAGGAAGCTGAAATGAGCAACGTTTGATTTCTCCAAACATACCTTTAAAAAACTAACACACCGCTCTTTATGCGCATATTTTCTCTGCCCTGCAGCCGGAACTTGAGTTTTTCTGTCACGCTCTAGTCATCTTTCAATGAAAATAATTCCTACTGATCGCTTTCGGCATCTGCCGGACAGCTCTAGTAGAATGTACGTATTTAGTTATCGGATTAGCCGCGTACGTGGACGACTGCACACTTTCTAGAATTACACTGGAGCGAGAGGATTTCTTGCCAGCGTGCAAGCTGAGTGATTACCGTGTGGTTCCAGAGCAGCTGACGAGTGATCAGGTCCCAGTTGTGGACATCGTAGTTCACTTTGTAATAGCCCGAGAACTTGCTGTTTATCACGACCCAGTGATGGGGGCCAGGCAAGTTTTCCAGTTGGCCTGGAAAAACGTAGGTATGTGAACAATATTGCAGTATAACTGCAGTCATAGGCTCTGTCGTACGTTATTCTCAAATACGTAAAACAGCTGTGCGTCAGTGAGAGGGGCCCTGACTGAAATTTACCGCGCCGTTCAAAATAAAATATTTTAGAGATACTTAGTATCTATAGAAAGCGTGAAATATCTACAGACTGTATAGGACAGTGTGTATACCACAAGGTCGCGTACAGTCATGCGTTCACAGGCACTCTGTGGACATTCCGTGAATTTATGGCTTTACAGTTGTAATCAAGCTGCACCTACGGCGGGCCTGTGGATTATGCAGAGGTAAAAGAACATCTGTATAGAAATACGAGCGCAATTATGCCAGTCATTGCTAAGGCATGTTCCTCCTTGTAGGAAATCTACTTCCCACACACTTGCGCGCGTGTTTTCAAAGCTTTATGAGCGTACACATAAGAGGCTAGATCTGATTTTCATGGGATGTCCCGTGAAAGATATCCCAAATTAAAAATTTGGTGCACATTCCGTAGCTTACCTGAAGTATTAAAAAGAAGTCATGCTGTGACAGCATATAGTTATCTAATGGACAACGCGTTGTCACTGGATTACCGTTAACAATAAATCTGACACCACCTGTGATAAAGAAACACCGAGACGACAGATTAAAATTCTGCACGAAAATCACAAGCAATGCCTGGCAAGGGAACGTATAACGCCCTTGTACAATGTATCGCGGAACAATTTGGGGGCGGACATCCCCAAAGCAGTGCTAGTCTCCGCGTGCCTACTCAATGGACATGCCTTTGAGCACTGGTTGACTCCAATTTCGCTTTTATAATGTGTGCCATCTAATAGTTATCGATAATTACTTAATGCTGTTTTTGTAACGACGTAATTGCGCAACGCGCTTGTTAGTACAAGCAATGTCTGCTACTTAAAGATGTCCATCTGAACAGGCGTTTAAGCCACAGGTGAAGTTTTTCCAAATATATTTACAAAGAAGTATACACTGCACTCAAAAGACAGCCGCTGAAACTTCGGTTAAGAACAATAGCATAAAAGCAGCAAGTTTTTCTGTTTCTGTTAGCATAGGTTTTAAATATCCTTAAACGGCCGCACGGTTGCACCCTTATTTTACACCCACCTTCCTTGTCAAACAACCAAACGGCAGGCATGGTATTGTCGAACAGCCGCTGTTCGGAAGACACAAATGTGATTGGGATCGGCCATGTGGATCTGCAATAAACGCCGCAAAGAAACGCCGCCTGTCAGCTGATCGTCGAGGACGCGCAAGGTTACGACTAGTAGCATACAGGGTACTTTTTTTTAACTACAGATATTTTTATAGAGGCTATGAGCGTAGCCAACTTGAGCTTTTTTGCGGAGGAGTTGCTTGGCGGAACCGACATACTTTACCGCGAATAACGAACGTTTCGAAAGAACAACTGAGAAATATTCGTTACTTATCTCTTTTATTATAACCTTGGGGGCCCGGTTGTTTATATGGGAAATTTGGAGACAGTCACATTTTAATGCACGTCAACTTAAAAAAATAAACGAATATCGCACGCAATTCGAGATATTCGAATATCAACGCTCGATGCAGGACATATCAAGACCGAGCGCACTCTGAGTGCTGGAAAGGCAGCCCCGGTACTACGTCAAACGGAAACGCCCCGTGACGAAAAGCGCGACGAAGTTTAAAACTGAACGTCGCGGCAGGTACCAATACGGCACGTTTTGCCTCGCAGGCATTTGCCGCAACGTGCCTTCATTCAGACTCCGTCACGCACTTCGTCGCGGAGCGTTTTCGTCTGAAGGAGTTCCCTTTTCTGCGCTCACGGCGCGCTGGGTATTGTTATTTATTGAATGGAGGTGTTGAAGTTCGCTTATGAATATCCATAATTCCGTGCGACATTTAAGGTTTTTTTTTTTTTTAAATATGGGTAAGCATTCAAATGCGACTGCCTATAAATGTGCCATATCAACAAACTGCCGTCAAGGTTCTAATGAAAAAAAAAAAGTTGATTATCGAATTTTCGCTAACTAGACTTCTCAAACTCACGTCATTAGCTGCAAAGTATATATGTACCCCTCACAGCACCTTTGCAGAACGCCCGGAGTGCCTCACCTCGACTCCCGCTCCTCAGCTTCGAGCGCAAACTTGCTCTGCACGAGCGTGGCTGCGTTTTCGTCGTAGACGCGATTCACCATGAGCACGGGGAATCCCGGCTGAGTGACCCACGGTTCCAGAACATTCTTCACGTTTAAGGGCCGCTTCTTCGGCTGCGCCTGCCCGATATAGGGGAACCGCACAGCGCGCAGTCAGAGACGCAGGCCTCGACACGAAAACGTAAGTATAAGCATACGCAATGTGTCCGCCGCGCGGGATGCAAGCGGTATGCGTACGCAAGAACTAGGCGCGACGGTACTGCGCATGCGCAGACCAAGGCGCAGGGATCCGGAAACACATGCTTGCGAGTAATACATTAGAGAGTTTTAGGTGAGGGGACGCAAGCTAGGCTTGCGTCCCCTCACTTTTTTTTTTTAAAGAGATTTACCGCGTTTGCGGTAAATCTCCTTGTCCCGTTGGGATTTGTATCCGGGTGATGTGCTCGCATACGGCCACTAAGAGCGCAGACAGCGTACGAGACAGCTTCAATGTAACAAGGCCTGCGGGAGTATCCCCACCGTATATTTCATGTATATTTAGCTCGTTCACGTTTCCTACGCGAACACAAGATATTTCCATGGCTAGTAGTACACACTGAAAGCTTTGTAAAATGTGATTCTTCTGATCAAGTATACATCTGCTGACTTTTTTTAAGTATGTATATCCATACCGGAGTGCACTAACCAGTTTACTAATAGTAATTGGAAACTAAACAGTAAAAGCGAGTAACAAATGAACTTAGGAACAATAAGGTCATTGTTGCGCTCTTCATATAAGAAACTGTCGCACTTCGTGGGACCTTAAGCAGAATATTCGCAAAGCCAGAACATCATTTCATTTTCTGTTAATCATATCATAAGGTAATAAAATTATCGTAGTTTGCGGACATACTGAATACTTAAATCATGCATTATGATCCCGGACTTTTTGCGCCTTAAACTATACCACAGCAGTATATCCAGAGAAGAAAAAAACGGTGACATAGATCGCTAAACTCGCATTCGACCCCTAAATTTTCGTTTAAAAGGTGTTACCTCTGTAAATGCCTCCCAGACGAATGCCGACGTCACGTTGCCGAACATTCTTTTGTCGAGAATATTCTGCAATGGGAAAGTTTGTGCAATGGTAAACCACTGAAGAACAATGATGAAAAACTGACGAGCTTGTTAACGTAAAGTTCTCACGATTTTCCTAAATTCTCATTTTCTTTAGCTGAATCTGTGTGAGTAGAAAATAACGGTCCTAGAGTTAAGTGACAAGGCGATTCCCACTGCAATCCAACCGGAGTACAAAAATTCACAACATTGATCCACGGGAACATTTATTTATTTATTTATTTATTTATTTATTTATTTATTTATTTATTTATTTATTTATTTATTTTATTTATTTATTTTCCAGACGTATGGCTTCGTCTATGAAAGACGTGGACGTCTACTAAGTATTCATTCTTACCAGCTGTAGTCCTTTGTTTAACACTGTGAAAATTTAAGCATGAACAGAGTATTCGCATTCAACACATATCGAAATGCCTCATTCGAAGCGACCGCAAAACGCACAAGTGTCATTGGCATTAGCTGTAGAACCAGCCATCGACACTTTCTAAACCCGCAAAGACGGCTGGGTACTGCGTACTTGTTCACGCAGCGCTTTCAGTATACACTTACTGGTTGCTGCGTGAAACCGCCGAGCAACGGGTAGTCGGCAAAGCTTGCTTTTCTACGAAAATTCTCTACAATGGATGACAGTGCATTAGAACGGCAAGAAGTAACTTACGTGTATGCCCCTCTTGAAGTTTTCTTCTCCGACAGCCATATCGAGCATGCGCAGGAGCGCGACAGCCTAAAGTAAGAAAGAAAAAAAAGAACACAATAATTGACAGAAAGTACTGCAAGAACAAGCGCTTTATCATGACGAAGCCAAAGTTGTTTAAGCCGACACCGGTAAATGTTCTTCGTCGAGACACGTAATAGGAACACTAAATATCTCAGAAGTAATCTGCCCGATAAAATCGCGTGGCCAGAGTGTCCAACACCAGTTCTGTGACGCAAGAAAAGGTCGAAAACACGAAGGCGTGCCTTAAAGATTCTGAAATATCATCGTTCATTTCAAGTGTGCATCGGGCGCAGAAAACTCCAATCGCCGTCGTCATCACGGTGCCGTTGCGCACAACACCCTATAAAATTACAAAAGAGAACTTTAGCATCCAAAGCCTACGCTTGGCAAAGGCATCTAAAAGTCTGTTAAAATTAATATTAAGCTCCGTGGTTTCACATGCATAAGCCGCGATGTGATTATGAGGCATAGCTGGGGATTTTTGACGCGCGCCCACTGCAAGGTATGTATATACAAGCGTCTTTACAAGCGAGCGAGCGTGTTTGCATTCTCCCCTCACCGAATGATGGGCGCCGCCGCGGCTAAGATATCGACTCAGTGACCTCGTGCTCAGCAGAGCCACGCTATAGCTACTGAGCTAGCACGGCGCTTAAGAGACCGTTGAGAGAGCCGCTGAAACGGAGGCTGGATTGGTGAACGCCTTGGGCGCAGACCCTTGGGTACTGAATGGAGTCGCTGTCACCCCTTTCCCGCCCATTGCGTTCGGACCTAGAACATTTTAAATGACGCTTATGCGAAGAGATGCCCTAATGTGAGGAAGTTAGCGTAACCATTACAAGATATACGGAAGAAGAGATTTAGATGATGTCTGAACAAGAGAAGTTTACACGCGAGAAAGTAAAGCAGATAACGAAAGCATACTGAAAGCATCTGGACAAGAAGACAGGGCGACTACTCTTTGCACTTAATGATGAATAACTGACATTTAGCTGAACGCTGAGGTTTTACATTAAACTTGCTGGTGAAATATGGCAGTGAATAAATTTTATAGGGTAAGGGGAAACTCGCCTACCATGGATCCTCCTACTACAGATGTATGGCTTTTATTATCATCACCCAGAAATAGAAGCACTGGTGCATAGATACATCTTCTAATGCTGTGTAGAAACCATTGTGTTATACGGTCCTCATCGAAGGAAGAAATATTACTTTACAAGTATTACAACAGTAATAGTTCTGCAATTGGTTAAACGAAGACTCGGAAGGTGTCATTAACGCCCGAGTGCATATAAGTAACGCGACGTATAACGGCAACGGCAATGCGTGCGTGCTTGGCTAAAAGATGTTTGATAGACATGCCACAGAGCAATCTCTTGGGTCACGCCGCTCTGAGTTGTATATTTGTCTAATGCCTTTCGTGTCTCTGTGCAAGCACCGTTGTTCAGACTCTGGCTGCCGCTCGGAGAAAACAGTAAGCGCAAGTATCGCTTCATTGCAGCACGTTGTGAACATAGCACGTTAGTTTGACAACGTGCTATATATAAAAAATAGATCGTTTTGAAACGTAATGAGGATTGTGGACCGACAGCACTAGCAAATAAAGCTGGACAGAAAAGCGCACCTTCTGAGTGCTGAAGACGTTGAATGACTGGTAGATCCTGTACTGGGTGTCGACGTTTGTGACCACAGCCGGAGCGTACTTCATAATGTCGTGCTTCATTACTGGAACGATCTCGTTGACCACCATGAGGTCGTACTAAGGGGTATTGAAGAAAACAGGAAAAAGATCACACGTGTAACCAATAGATATAAGTAAATATCTCACTGTATATCGTAGAACATCGAGTTCCTCAAGTGGGCTTCAAGTAGAGTTCCCCAAGTAGTTCCCCAACAGCCTCGGGCACGTCCCCCCACCTTTTCATTTGGGACCCCTTATAGTTACATTCTACGAACAGAATATCATCTCTTCGTGAAGACAAGTCCTCTTGACGATATGATTGCTCCTGAGAGTGGTTTCCGTTCTACAACCGCACTGACCACTTCAGTGCTTACGTGTGTAATGCACCAAACTTGGGCTTGGTTTCAGATCGCCACAACGAGTTACACACAATCACAAATGGGGCGGCAGAACGTTCATTATTATATCCATACTCCGTTGCATAGCTAGGCAGATTATATCGCTGATTTCATTGTATCACTTTTGGTAAGTATATTTCTAAACTGACAGATGCGACCATGAATTGAATTGTAGTTACACCTAGCGCATGATATCGTATATTCATCGCGCGATAATCTTCGCGAAATGCGCTTGCTTCCTTCTTTTTTTTTAGTCGCCTTCGAATATAAGGCTAAATTTTCTGTACCATGTATGTGAACAAGTGCAGGTGTTTTTCATATTCGTTAGAAGCGCGTGATGGAAGTTACACATTCACCGCATGCGCTAAGATATCAGTGTGCATATGCTTTGGCAGATAGATACTAAGGTTTGTAAGCAACGACCTCCTGTGTGCTTCCGCGATATTTCATTAACGTTGCCGATGCTCTGCTGCGTGCCCACAAGTATTTTAGCACATTTCGGTGGTATTTGTTCAAACTGTTAATATCGCCACTAGAAGACTGCGACGTATATGGCAAAGATACAGTATACTGCGACGGTTTTCACGCCATTTAACAGCTATATTTAGTGATTGTGCGCAGGAGGACAATTTTCTGGTGATGAACCTTGACGGCATGGAGCTACAACAGCGTGTTGCCGAGAGTGTACGTTTAAAGTAGAGTTGACAGTTGATCCACCTCATACGAATTCATCGCTGCTATCTGCACACAGGACTTCAATCCATTCTTTTCTTTTCTATTCTATTCTTTTCAATCTATTCTATTCTTTTACTTACATTGCGTCGGGTCTCTTTTGCAGTTCGTAGCAGTGAATCAGCTATATATGTTAACGTTTACGCTTGCTCCCCTAATGTGACATTATACTTCATGCTACGTGAGGCTTCATGAAGTAGTGAATGCAATGAAAGCTCGCAGTTTTGAGCCATGTGTAATGCCTGAGCTTCCTCTCGCCAACTCTTTAAGAAACGAGAGGTAAAACGCGAATTAATGCGGTGCCGTGACGCATAACCATGCCTTCTTGTCATAAGTAGGAAGGTAACGTTAACAGTGCTATAATTGATAATGTCAACAAACTCAGAAGTTCATCCGTTTACGGTGAATCACAACTCA